>NC_142943.1:13806433-13818933 GCF_046866305.1 Octopus bimaculoides
TATTCAACATCCCCCCCCCCCTGAAATTTCCACACTTATTACAGTAGTCCTTCAGTTTTTCTAAGCCCTGTGAAAGAACTCGGAAGGTTGGGCCTCCAACCAACCTGTTCATGACACTCTTAAAGCCAGAAAATTTTTCAGCACCACTTCGTATATGCACATACACATGTCTAGAGTATCTGTGCCTACATGTATGTATACACAGAGATGTATTCACATGCATACACACATATAAACACACAAAAACACACAGTTATTAATATCATCATAATTACCATTATAACCACCACCACCACCACCACAATCATCATCATCATCATCATCATCATCATCATCATCATCATCATCATCATCATATCTGTTACCAATGCCATATTGCAATATACAAGTATGTGCATAGATGTATGTATGTATGCATGCATGTTTATGTGTGCATGTATGTGTGTGTATGTATTTGTGAATGTATTTATATATGTGTGTTTATATACATGCATATACATGTCTGTGTGCGTGTGTAAGTCTATGAGGATTACTTAGTACAGTTTTTGAGGTGTAAAGGTGATTTTTAAAAACGAATTTTTGAAAAATGTTATAAAATTTGTTATGAGGATGTTATTAACCATTTTGTGTGTGTGTGTGTGTGTGTGTGTGTGTGTGTGTAAGTATATGTGTATATATGTGTGTGTGCGCGTGTATACCTGCTTGTTGTTCATACACCTGTCTTCGTCTTTTGTTTTTCTGTAAATTTCAACTATATATGTATGTATATATGCATATAATGCATACATACATATATATATTATACATACATACACATGCATCCACACACATGCATACACACATACACATATTTATACACACATATACAAACATGAATACATATATATAGAGAGATAGACACACAGCCAGGGAGATAGATAGATAGATAGATAGATAGATAGATAGACAGACAGACAGGAAAAGCAAAGAAACAAAATCAGCTTTTTCTTGTTCTTTTAATTTCTTTTGACTGTTCTTGGGTATTCCATTACCATGCTGACACAGACTGCCAGGAATACCACTGGATTTCTGCACATGTGTGTGTGTGTGTGTGTGTGTGTGTGTGTGTGTGTGTGTGTGTGTGTGTGTGTAAATACATACGAGAACAACATGTTCTTGGAAGTGCACAAAATAGTATCAACATCATTATGATGATGATCATCATCATCTTCATCATCGTCATCTTCATCTTTGTCATCACTTAACATCCATCTTCCATGCTAGCATGGGGTGGATATTTCAACAGGACTCATTGACCCACCGGACTACATTGAGTTTCAATGTCTATCTTTGGCTGAATGCTCCTCTGACCACTAACCACTTTGGCAGAGTGTAGTGCATGCTTTTTTTTTCTTTTTGTAGCACCAACACTAGTGAGGTGGCCAAATAATTCTCAAGATAAAGAAAAATCTGTTTTAAGTGAAGTGGGTAGTAGAGAGGGAGATGGCTTTATACCAGTTGTTGATAGGCTAAAGTTTTAATTCTCTAAGGCCCCTCTCTGAGAGTACTAGCTCTGGACTAGAATTACACTTTTCAGAGCTCATTTTGCCTTGTTTTTGGAATGATGTCATAATTTGAGAGACAGTCTCTCTCAAAACATGGAATAGTTCTGCTGCTTTAGTAACTGAGACTCCAGCCATCTGAGCTCTAACAATTCACTCCCTTTAAAAACCAGTAAGGTCACATAGTTTATCTACATACTAAAACTCTGTGACTGCTTGCCTGCTTGCTTGCATGCTTGTCTGGTAGTCTAGTTATATATGAATATAATTATCTACAAAGGATAAGATATAGGATTATAACATAAAGTTCTAGATCAGTGCTTCCCAAAATAGGTGGTGCTTCCCCTTGGGGGTGGTGGAAAGAACCAGGAGGGCACTGAAGAAAAGTGGGGCAATATTGAGGTGGCCAAAATCGAAACCACAGTCTTATGCTCATGAGTGAGTGCAACACCCTAACCACTTAGCCATGCTCCTCTAGCAATCCACTCTAGTATTTCAGGAGAATCTATTCCCCATATGTTCTTCGTGCTTATTGCTCCCGTGCATCTACCATATATGAAGTCTACTTCTCTGTTAACCTTCCAGTGATTCTGCTGCACAGGTTGTCAGTTCATAGTTTGCAATGGGTACACCATATGAAATTTCAACCTACACCTTTTCTACATATCAATCAAGACCATTTTTATAAAGGGAATAGAGTCACATCTGTTTGCCTACTCACTAGAACTTTGGTTTTTGCTAAGTTAAGGTCCTTTTCTAATTCTACTACAGATTCAGTCATAAGAATGATGTCATCAGCATGAAAGAATCCCCACTAGCATTCAGTTCAAAGCTCTTCTCTTATGGCTCCATGGGTAATGATGCATAGGAGAGAACTGAGATCCAGGCCCTAGTGAAGTTTTACCTGCAGACTAAATTCCCAGTTGTACTTGCTGCCAACTCTTACCTAACTGATAACACACCTGTATGTGGCATAAACAGCTTTCAGATGCCAATTGTCTTCTAGCTTCCACAGAAACCACTGAATCAGAAAATTAAGGCCCTGTCAAAGCTTTCTCCTGGTCAGCAAATTCCAAGTCAAGTAGTTTACTTTTGACTAAATACTTCTGAAAATTGCCATAATAAAAAAAAAGAGCATCAACGGTATTTTTCCCTGGCACAAAACCAAACTGAATTTCATCTTGATTTAAATTCAGACAAGTTGGATAAACATATGTACATAAATGCATACATACATACATACATACATACATACATACATACATACACACATCACCACTACCACCACCAGTACCACCATCATCATTTAACATTCGCATTCCATGCTGACATGACTTGGTTGGTTTTTACAAGATCCATGGGTCCAAGGACTGCATTATGCTCGAATGTCTGCTTTGGCATGATTTCTATGGCTGGCTGCCTTTTCCAGTGCCAACCACTTTACAGAGTGTACTGTGTGTGTGTGTATGTGTTGTTTTTGTTCCTTTTTCATGACACCACCACTAATGAAATCATGAAGCTGGCAAGACTACGTACGAACCCCAAAGGAACAGCTTTACACTGGGAGATGAGTGGTTGAAGTATGAAAGAAGGGACCAGAGCAGAATAGAGAAATACACACACACACACACACACACACACACACATGCGCATACATACTGACATGTCTTTCTTCTTTCCTTCATTAGTAAACTGATATGCTAACTCATCTTCTGCTATTCTGAGGAAGTTTACAAGAATTTGACCAATATAAAGAAGCATCTAACTGCTTGTAGGTTTTTTTCCCCATGAGAGACAAGGCCAGAAATAAATTTACAGAACAGAAATCTTTTAATCATCACAACATCAAATATTTTATACAGAGAGAGAGAGAGAGAGAGAGAGAGAGAGAGAGAGAGAGAGAGCTATTGGTTATTTGATAATGGCTGGCTTCTGCTTCTTCTTCTTCTTCTGCTGCTGCTGCTATTTAACCTTGGATGAGCTGATCTGTGATTATAGATGTTCCAAACATGACCGTTCCATTTTATTTTTCAGACATAATATCTTTTTTTATCTTTTACATATTTCAGTCATTAGGCTGGGGTCATCCTGGGGCACCACCTTGAATTTTTAGTTGAATGAATCAACCTGAAGATTTCTTTTTCTGTTTTTTAAACCTGGTACTTATTCTATTGGTCTGTTTTGCTGAACCACTAAGTTATGGGGGATGTAAACACACCAAGAATGATTATCAATTTGTGGGGGTGGAGGACAAACAAAAACACACAGACACACACACAGATATATATATATACATATATATTTATATATATACGACAGGCTTCTTTCAGTTTCCATCCACCAAATCCACTCACAAGGCTTTGGTCAGCCCAAGGCTATAGCAGAAGATACTTGCCCAAGGTGCCATGCAATGGGACTGAACCCAGAACCATGTGGTTGGTAAGTAAAATATTTACCACACAACTACTCCTGCACCTACGTACATATATGTATGTATATATGTATATGTATATATGTATATATATATATATATATATATATATATATATATATATATATATATATATACATACACCTACGTATGTATATGTATGTATATATGTATATGTATATGTATATATATATATATATATAAATATAATACGGGTTTCTTTCAGTTTCCATCTACCAAATCCACTCACAAAGATTTGGTCGGCCCAAGGCTATAGTAGAAGACACTTACTCAAGGTGCCGTACAGTGGGACTGAACCTGGATCCATGTGCTTGGGAAGCAAGCTTCTTATCACACTGCCACACCTGCACCTAGTATATCCAGGAATGCATTATCTAATATGTTATTCATTCTCTCAGACATCAGAATATGATTCAAGAGAAATTTGGCAGCATTTTCTAGCAGGTTGAGCAACTGCATAAGCACTCCCTAATTTATCTCTGCTTTTATTGCAGTTGTTATGTAACCCTGTGTCCTTTCCCATTTGTTTTTACTCCAGACATAATTTATCCTGGACAGTGTTACCCATTTTTTTTACTTGACTGTGAGTCAAGGAAGTTATGGAGGCTATTTCTTGCTGATCAAGCAGTCATGTGGGGACAGGCTCTTCAGTGAACAAACTCTTGTGTTGATGGATAAGGTGCATTCCAGATGTTTTGAGAGATTTTTAAGAGAGGCAATTATAGCTGTCCTAGATAATTGTAATTTAAGTATTTAATTACAATACATTTAAGAAACTGATCTGTCAACTTTTGTTATTCCAGATTGAAGGAGACGACTAACAACACTTTCATCACACTCTGATAAGCACTACTTGTCACAGCTGATTAGTTTTCAGAAGGCAGTGAGGACGTTTGGAAGCTCATTATGAAATAAACTTTTCTGTTAAACTTGGCAAAAACTCTACATAAATTTATAAAATGCCCCAGACTGCTTATGGATTAACCTATTTGCTGGCACATGAGGTTCAGGGATGGCTGAGAGGAGATGAGAGATGATGAAAGGTGTAGAAGCGAGAAAGATGTCAGAGCTGGTTGAGAAAATTCTCAATTTTCTGGATGAAAATTGTTGTGTTTCTACAAAGACAATAAACAGAGTTGGTGCTGAGTTGGTCTGGAGTTGGTGTGGCAACTGTGCATAGAATTGTTCATGAAGATGTGAACATGCACAAAATTTGTGCAAAGTTTGTTCCTAGTATGCTCAGTGACAAACATCCTGGTAACCTACTACTTGACAGAGATGGGCAACAAAACTGTCCCTCACCCTTTCTACAGTCCAAACCTTGCTCCATGTAACTTTTGCTTGTTCCCCAAGCTGAAGGAGAAACTCAGGGGCAGTTGTTTTGAAGACATTGGAAAGACGAAGGAGGCTGTAACAAGGGTCCTGGACACTTTCACTTTAAAAGATTTCCATGGGGCCTTCACAAAGTAGCTGCAATACTATAACAAGTACATTGAAGACAGAAGGTCCTATTAGGGTTTGTACTTCTTTGAAATTAATAAATGTTTCTCCTGAAAAAGTCTGGAAACTTCTGGAATGCATCTTGTATTCAGTGATATTTGCTGTTACCCTATTTTTCTCAACACATGTCATCTACTAAGTTTATATAGGCCAGATGTTTATATTATCATTTGTACATTCAGATATTGAAGTGAGAAAAAATGTAAGTCAATGGACCTTCCATCAGCTTCAATGCTTTTATGATGAGTATTACAGTTGTTTAATCATTTTAACTATTCATTCATTGAATTACAAACTAATTGACTGAATATTCCACAGACACATGTACTCTTAATTTAATTCTCAGACAGAATTAGTGTGACAGACTGTATGACTAAATTGGCCCGTTGCATTAAAAGTACAATGTGTTTCCACACAAATTCTCTCAGTCTAGTCTCACTTGAAAGGTTTGAAGTACAAGATACTCCACAGTGGAATTGAACCCAAGACTTCATGGTTGACAAGCGAACTTGTTAACTATGAGGCCAAACCTGCATTCATGCATTTGCAAATATACATACATGTGCACATATGCATGTGTGTATGTGTATGTGTGTGCATGTGTGTAAATGTGTGTGTGTATGTGTGTGCATGTGTGTAAATGTGTGTGTGTATGTGTGTGTGTGTGTGGTGTCCCCTAGCAGACAGTTAATTTTTTATTGATTTACATGCCCTTTTTAAAGCCAACCAAGCTCATGGGCTGGGTTTCCCGGTTTCTATGGCGTATGTGTTCCCCCCAACTGGAAGAGACACCAGTCCATCACAGCGTTACTCAAGAAACAAGAAGAAAGAGTGAGAGAAAGTTAGGGCGAAAGAGTACAACAGGGGTCGCCACCACCCCCTGCTGGAGCTTTAGGTATTTTTGCTCAATAAACACACACACAATGCCCGGTCTGGGAATTGAAACTGATCCTTCGACCGCAAGTCCACTGCCCTAACCACTGGGCCATTGCACTTCCACAGTTAATGTGCCTCTACAGCAGATATTGTGCCTCCACAGCAGACAGTAAATACAAGGGGGATAATCATTTCTACATAATTGGTTGGATTATATATTTGAATTTGAAGTTTAGGAATAAATGAAAAGATGCATAGAACATACATGCCTAATTTTGTTACTTATTACGAAGTTTATAGTCAGTGATAATCATGTACAGTATTTCATTCTTTTTAGAAATCATCAGCATTACATAACCTCAGATATGCATGTGTGTACATACATGTGTGTGTGTTATCATCATCGTTATTTAATGTCCAATTTCCATGTTGACATGGATTAGGTGGTTTGACAGCAGCCAGCAAATCGGAGAGCTGCACAAGGCTCCATTGTACACACACACATGCACACACACATGCACACACACACACACACACACACACACACACACACACACACACACACATATACATATCATCATCATTATCATCATCATTTAACGTCCATTTTCCATGCTGGCATGGGTTGGACGGTTTGACTGGGGCTTGGGAAGCCAGGAGGCTGTACCAGTCCAAATCTGATCTGGCAGTGTTCTTACAGCTGGATACCCTTCCTAACACCAACCACTCCGAGAGTGTAGTGGGTACATTTTACGTGCCACCGGCACAGGGGCCAGAGGTGCTGGCATTGATCACAATCGGATGGTGCTTTTACGTGCCACTGGTATGGTGTTAGTCAAGGCAGCACTGGCATCGGCCATGTTCGGATGGTGCTTTTTACGTGCCACCGGCACAGGGATCACAACTACAATTTCCATTTGATTGTAATTTGATTTCAATATTGATGTTGATGTACTTGACTCAATAGGTCTCCACTTCAACATTTAAATTTAATTTGTGTCAAAATATTTTCGTCGCTTTGAGACCGTGACCTGTTCACTGACAAAATTCTGTGCTGCATCTCTTTTTTTAAATTAAATTTAATTAAACTATTTTAATTAAATCTAAATGTTGAAGTGACTCTAACGGTTTTTGTGTGTTATTTTAAATGGCTTATAAACACCTTCCACGCTGCAATTGCTTTCGTTCCAGCACACGATCTCAGATCAGGTCACTTGCTATGCAAGTACATCTCCGTAATATATATATATATATATATATATATATTTATATAAATATATATATTTATATAAATATATATATATATATATATATATATATATATATATATATATATAATACACACAGACACACACACACACACAGAAATATATTTATGTGTATATTAAGGATCATGTATCAGGCAAGGACTGAAGTATATTTGATCATCTTTCCATCTCCACAAAATAAGTGGTTCTTTGCCAAATTCATGACTCATAATATACATGTGTGTAAAGTTAATTCTAAAGTCTTGAGCCTATAGCCATTAGGTTAGGAAGCTTATCCCAGTGTCTATGGCATACACCAGTCCATCAAGGGGTTAACTCCCCCACCAGCCCCAACCTCCAGATGTTGTTGGTTTTCATTCCCATCCAAGTGGAATGAATCAGCAACTGAATGAAGAGCCTTGCTCAAGGACAGGATGTTCCACCCAGAATTCAACCAAGCAATTTTGATCTGAATGGCCGAACCACAATGTCACCACACACACACGCCCACACATATGCACACACATGCACACACATACATACCATGCATACACATTACCCACACATATTAAATATGAAATATGATAGTATATATGTATTTGTGTGTATATGTGTATATATATATATATATATATATATATATATATATATATATCAGTAGCAGCAGCTTTAGCATCATTATCCGCATCATATAATGCCTCTCTTTCATCTAGCATGGCTATGGCTATGTACTAAGAAGTTTGCTTCCCAACCACATGGTTCTGGGTTCAGTCCCACTACATGGCACCTCAGGCAAGTGTCTTCTACTATAGCCTTGGTCTGGCCAAAGCCTTGGGAGTGGATTTGGTAGATGGAAACTGAAAGAAGCCCATCGTATATATATATATATATATATATAAGTTTTTGTGATATTTCTGCTGCTTTTGATAAAGCATATTACTCTACCTCTGCTATTTGCATACTCGTTTTTCCACTTTGTTTCACATTTATGTGCTTACTCAGGTATACACACACACACACACACACACACACACACACTCACACACACACACACACACACACACACACACACACACACACACACACACACACATACATATATATATATAGATAGATAGATAGATAGATAGATAGATAGATAGATAGATAGATAGATAGATAGATAGATAGATACAAGGTGCGATGGGTAAATTGTTGCCATTATATATTTTTAATTTCATGCATGTGCATCATTATTTTGACTTTGTTGACTACACAGTATAGTAGGGTCAGTTGGGCATTGTCTGTGAAAAAAACACCACCATGACACAATTCACTCTGCCAGAAATTTAGAAATGACATGCTGTACTGCTTGGCATTCATGCTGGAAGCTCCAATACGAACATTTCAGAGTGTTTGGGTGTCAATCTGAGGAAAGTGCAATCTGAGGACATGTACCTAGTGTGATAAAAATCAAACATCCAGTCAACATCATGTTGTTTGGAGTGATCACTAGTGATGGTAACATTATGCTTCCATTCATCCTCCCACACGGCCTCAGACCTAACACGGAGGCCTACATCAAGTGCCTGGAGGAGGTAGTGCTGCCCTGGGTCAAGAGGGTGGCTGCTGGAAGACTCTGTGTCTGGCAACAGGACTCTGCACCATGCCACACAAGTAAGAGAACCCAGTAATGGCTGTCAGACAATTTCTGTGACCACATCACCCCTAATATCAGGCCACTTAACTCACCAGACTGCAACCCCCTTGATTATTATGTGTGGGGGTGCAGTTGAGTGAGTGACCAACAAAAATCCTTTAACACCAAAGATGAACTGAAGGCAACAATTGTGGCAGCATTCCTCAACTTAAACAAGGAGATTGTCCAGAAGAGTTGCAGGAGATTCTGAAGTCGTCTAGAGGCCGTGGTTGAATCCAATGGCGATTTTATTGAATGAATTTACTCTTTAGTATTTCAAGATATTTTTATGTAATTCTGGTAAATATATCTGTTAAAATGAGATGTCAGTGTAATTATGTGTTTATATATGTATATATGTGTTTATACACTCACACACACACACACACGTGCATATATATATATATATATACATATATATATATATATATATATATATATATATATATATATATATATATATAATATTATTATAAAATCTGGTAATTAGTCATATATTAATTAATATCGATTAATTATCAGGAGGCCAGCACATCTAAAGAATCAAAGAGATTCAGAAATATTATCTGCAATCTCAGGGGATTAAGGTACATTTTAAAAAATAACGTCGACCACTAACGTGGACAATTAATGCGCTAGAAATAGATGTGATCTATTTCTAGCGCATTAATTGTCCACGTTAGTGGTCGACGTTATTTATATATATATATATATATATATATATATATATATATATATATATATATACATATGTGTGTGTGTGTGTGTGTGTGTGTGTGTGTACATATATACACATACACACATACACACACACACGCATACATAAGCACAAATCAAGGTTAACAAACCTCATTAAGGGATAGCAAAATCCTATGTAAGTACTGGTTAGTTACCTATCCAAGGAATATTGAATATTACATTTAATACTCAACTGCAAGATAATTATATAAACCATGGTTTATATATATCTATTTATTATAATAAGATGAGAAAATAGTGAGGTAATTAACAAGTTGTTATTTATTAATTAAAAAACTGACAAACATCTCTTACAGCTGTTTCAATTCCAGACATTCAGAAAATTAATTAATTGAATTAAAAATTATTTGAAAGTTGAATCTCTTCAGAGGTTAAAAGGATAAACAAAATAGGTGTTTAATTCTTGCATGGTTTGTAGCCTTTTACTCTGAATAGATTTGACTTTTAGATCATTTTCAATTTAATTAATCAATTTTCTGAAGGTCTGGAATTGAAACTGCTGTAAGGGATGTTTGTCAATTTCTTAATTAATAAATAACAATTTATTAATTACCTCTCTATTTTCTCATCTTATTATATATATACACATATATATACATATATGTATACATATATACATATATATACATATATATATACATATATATATATATATATATATATATATATATATATATATATATATATATATATATATATACATATATATATATATACATATATATATATATATATATATATATATATATATATATATATAAACATTACAGAGGCATCAAGCTGTTAGATCAGGTTATGAAAGTTACAGAGAGGGTCATAGCCCAACTAATTAGGGAGCGAATCAATTTAGATGAGATGCAGTTTGGGTTCGTGCCAGGTAAAAGCACTACTGATGCCTTATTTCTAGTGAGACAGTTGCAAGAGAAATACCTAGCCAAGGATAAACCTCTGTACCTGGCTTTCGTTGACATGGAGAAAGCCTTTGACAGGGTCCCCCGATCCCTTATCTGGTGGTCAATGAGGAAACTTGGGATAGAAGAATGGCTAGTGAGAGCTGTGCGAGCCATGTACAGAGATGCGGCCAGTAAGGTGAGGGTTGGAAATGAGTACAGCAATGAATTCCGGGTAGAGGTAGGGGTCCACCAAGGTTCCGTCCTCAGCCCCCTATTATTTACCATAGTCCTCCAGGCAATCACAGAGGAGTTCAAGACAGGTTGCCCCTGGGAGCTCCTCTATGCTGATGACCTTGCCCTAATTGCGGAGTCACTATCAGAACTAGAGGAGAAGTTTCAGGTGTGGAAGCAAGGTCTAGAATTGAAGGGCCTTAGAGTCAACCTAGCTAAAACCAAAATCCTAATAAGTAGGAAGGTAGATAAAACACAAACCCCTTCAGGTAGATGGCCCTGCTCAGTATGTAGAAAAGGAGTAGGTAGTAACTCTATAAGATGTACCCGGTGCAAGCTATGGACACATAAGAGGTGCAGCAACATCAAAGGCAGGTTAACTAGCAAGTTAGTTTTTGTTTGTGGCAGATGTTCAGGTGCAATAAAGACTGCAAACAAACAGGAAACAACTTCTATCTCATTCCAGGGTGAAAAACTAGAGGTAGTCGATAGCTTCCGCTATCTGGGCGACCAAGTTAGTAGTGGGGGTGGGTGCGCTGAAAGTGTAGCTGCTAGAATAAGAATAGCCTGGGCAAAGTTTAGAGAGCTCTTACCCCTGCTGGCGACAAAGGGACTCTCACTCAGAGTAAAAGGCAGACTGTATGACGCATGCGTACGAACAACCATGCTACATGGCAGTGAAACATGGACTGTAACTGCTGAGGACATACGTAAGCTCGCAAGGAATGAAGCCAGTATGCTCCGTTGGATGTGTAATGTCAATGTGAATACCCGTCAGAGTGTAAGTATCTTGAGAGAAAAGCTGAACATTAGAAGCATCAGTTGTGGCGTGCAAGAGAGACGATTGCGCTGGTATGGACATGTGGTGAGAATGGAGGAGGATAGCTGCGTGAAAAAGTGCCACACCCTAACAGTTGAGGGAACCCGTGGAAGAGGTAGGCCCAGGAAGACCTGGGCTGAGGTGGTGAGGCAAGACCTTCGTACATTGGGCCTCACCGAGGCGATGACTACGGACCGAGACCTTTGGAAATGGGCTGTGCGTGAGAAGACCCGGCAAGCCAAGTAAGATCGTTGCCAGTGCCCCTGGACTGGTTCTTGTGCGGGTGGCACATGAGATGCACCATTTTGAGCGTGGCCGTTGCCAGTACCGCCTGACTGGCTCCTGTAGGATTTTCGAGCGAGATCGTTGCCAGTGCCCCTGGACTGGCTTGTGCGGGTGGCACATAAAAGACACCATTTCGAGCGTGGCCGTTTTCGTGCGGGTGACACGTAAAAGCACCCACTACACTCTCTGAGTGGTTGGCGTTAGGAAGGGCATCCAGC
>NC_142943.1:13821433-13831433 GCF_046866305.1 Octopus bimaculoides
TATACTTCTCTTTAGTGTATTTACTTATAAAATTTTTCTATGTGTGATTGTGGATTTTCACGGATGAGTTCATGAACTTTGGTTCTTTTCTCTAAATTATATATTTGTATATATATATATATGTATATGGGCATGTCGGGCAGTGGTCCAGTATCTTCCATGGTGTAGGGGGGGGGGGGGGGGGGTACATGGAATTGGTTTCTGAAATGAAGAGGGGACAAAGCTACTGTAGTTTTATGATGTGAATAACCTATTGATCTGCAATGCTAACTTCAGGAAGCCAGTCAGCTACCTGACAGCCTACCATTCAGGTGACTATGCTAGCCAGATCAATTACATTCTCACCAGACAGCGAGTTGCATGGTTGCTCCTAAATAGAAAGAGCTTCCTGGGTGAAGAATGTACCCCATCCCCAGCATAGACTAGTCGTTAGCGACTTTACACTCCAGGCCAGAGGGATGCCAAGAAGCAGACTAATCTGGATAAAAAGGATTTAGAAGTCTAAGGACCCTTCATATGGTCAAAGATTTAGGGACATCTTAATTGAGAAATTTGATGAGGAGGAGGAGGAACTACAGACTTGTAACATAGAGGGTGACTGGGAATTCTTACAGGACAGCTTGCTGAGTGCCACAGACCAAATCTGCTGCTGGTACAAAGTCCCAGCCAGACTGAGGGTGACATGGTGGTGGAATGATGCCGTAGACAAGGCCATTAGAGCAAAGAAACAGGCCTGGAAGACCTGGAAGACCTGGAAGACCTGGAAGACCTGGAAGAGTGGAGGTAGCAGGGAATTGTATCCGATAGCCAGAAGGGAATGTTGGGGACAGATGTATCTAGCCAAGGGAGAAACAGAAAAGAAGTTTGCCTATATTCAGTGACATGAGGACCAAAGAATTGAAGTGTTTCAGATTGCAAGACAGTGTATGTGAGTAAGTCGTGATGTCATAGGAGAGAAATGTGTCCGCATGGATGATGGTGCACTTGCATTTAATGATTCTGCAAAGAAAGAGGCTTGGAAAGACAATTATAAAAGACTGCTGAATGTGGAGAATGAATGGAAGAAGGAGAGTCTGTCAAATGTTGACCCAACTGTGGGACTGGCTATCTGAATCGACAGTACCCCGGTAGGTAAAGCAATTAAGGGTATGAAGACAGGTAAAGCTCCCAGCCCATCAGGAATCACTGCTATCTGGTAGTGTGGGTTATGGTCTAGTCACCTGCATTGTAAATCAGGTAGCACATGAAAGAGTCATACCTAATGACTGGTGTAGCAACACCATAGTCAACTGCTACAAAGGTAAAGGTGATGCTTTAGATAGAAATAATTACAGAGGTATCAAATTGTTGGATCAGGTGATGAAAGTTACAGAGAGGGTCATAGCCCAACTAATTAGGGAGAGAGTTAGTCTAGATGAGATGCAGTTTGGTTTTGTGCCAGGGAGAAGCACCATTGATACTATATTTCCGGTAAGGCAGCTGCAGGAGAAACACATAGCCAAAGATAAACCTCTGTACTTGGCTTTTGTTGACTTAGAGAAACTTTCGACAGAGTCCCTTGACTCTTCATCTGGTGGTCAATGAGGAAACTAGGGATAGACGAGTGGTTGGTGAGAGTTGTACATACCATGTACAGGGATTCTGTAAACCATTAAATTATGGGGATGTAAACACACCAGCATCGGCTGTCAAGCGATGGTGTGGGGGGAGAAACACAGACACACAAACACAACACACACACACACACACACACACACACACACACACACACACACACACACACACACACACACACACACACAACTGGCTTCTTTCAGTTTCCGTCTACCAAATACAATCACAAGGCTTTGGTTGGCCCGAGGCTACTGTAGAAGACACTTACCCAAGGTGCCATGCAGTGGGACTGAACCTGGAACCATGTGATGGGTTAGCAAGCTACTTTCCACGCAGCCACTACTGCGCCTATCACAGCCACACTCACACACACACACACACACACATGTGTATATATATATATATATATATATATATATATATATATATATATATATATATATATATATATATATATATATATATATATATATACACGACAGGCTTCTTTCAGTTTCTGTCTACCAAATCCACTCACAAGGCTTTGGTCAACCTGAGGCTATAGCAGAAGACATTTGCCCAAGGTGCCAAACAGTGGGACTAAACCCAAAAATCATGTGGTTGGAAAGTAAGCTTCTTACCACACAGCCACGCCTGTGTCCAAAATATAGGGAGTGGAACAAATATAATACAGACTACAATTGTTCTGTAACAAGTTGGAGTTCATTGTATAAGTAGCAATGAAATGGGAAGAAGTGTGTAACATAAAATATGAATAAATACATTTTATTGCATATTGGCCACTTTTTGTTCTCTATACTAGCTGCATGATTACTTCAAGCTTACTAACTTCCAATACTTGGAACCTATTGTTAGATATATAATCATCATCATCATCATCATCGTTTAGCGTCCGCCTTCCATGCTAGCATGGGTTGGACGATTTGACTGAGGACTGGTGAAACTGGATGGCAACACCAGGCTCCAATCTGATTTGGCAGAGTTTCTACAGCTGGATGCCCTTCCTAATGCCAACCACTCCGAGAGTGTAGTGGGTGCTTTTACGTGTCACCCGCACGAAGGCCAGTCAGGCAGTACTGGCAACGGCCACGCTCAAAATGGTGTATTTTATGTGCCACCCGCACAAGAGCCAGTCCAGGGGCACTAGCAATGATCTCGCTTGGAAATCCTACGAAGGCCAGTCAGGTGGTACTGGCAACGGCCATACTCAAAATGGTGTATTTTATGTGCCACCCACACAAGAGCCAGTCCAGGGGCACTGGCAACGATCTCATAATAAAAACAGACAAATGGATTATCTAGTATTGTTACAATTTGTTTCATAAGGAGTCTTTATTGTAACATAAGCATCGTACAATTAGCTAGATTGTGTAATATGTCACATAACTCCCAACTATATCAGGCTACCAAATAAGCAAGTCTGTAGTGACTTGACTTATCAACAGATCATCAACCATTGAAATTACTAATTAGAATTTTCAATATTTAAAAAATTGAAGGTCTGTGTGTCCTCATTCTGTCAATCTTAGAGTGGTGGGAAGTAGAATAAGGTGACAGTTAAAGGCATTAATATACTAAAGAAATCATAAAGCCTAGCACCCTCAACTGCAAAAGCCAATAGTGGCAGAACTTACTTGAATAAAGCAAATGGTAGGTGCCAAGCATAACATCTGATCGTTTCAAAACATGTTTAAAGACACTGTGTGTGTGTGTGCATGAGGGACATCTACACATTTTCTTATTTCTTTATGGCCCACAAGAGGTTAAACATAGAGGGGATAAACAAGGACAGACAAACGGATTAAGTCGATTAGATTGACTCCAGTGCGTAACTGGTACTTAATTTATCGACCCCAAAATGATGAAAGGCAAAGTCGACCTCTAACACATTTTCTTATTTCTTTATTGCCCACAAGGGGCTAAACATAGAGGGGACAAACAAGGACAGACAAAGGTATTAAGTCGATTACATCGACCCAGTGCGTAACTGGTACTTAATTTATCGACCCCGAAAGGATGAAAGGCAAAGTCGACCTTGGCGGAAATTGAACTCAGAACGTAACGGCAGACGAAATACCGCTAAGCATTTCACCCGGCGTGCTAACGCTTCTGCCAGCTCGCCTCTAACACATTTTCTGTCAACCAAATTTACAAACAAGTCATTATTTGACCCAAGTCCAAAGCAGGAAACACTTGCCCAAGATGATGTATAGTGGGACTGAACCCCAAACTATATGATTACAAAGTGAGCTGCTTAATCAGATAGCAATTCAATGCATTTGTATGCCATTGAGAAGCTGATAGCTTTTAGGTAGTTTTTTCTGTCACAATTTATTTTATGTTTCCTTACAAAATCATTGCCAATAATGGGAATAGACAGGACTATCCGGGGATATATTTTTATAAAATATGATATAATGTATATGTGTGGGCTATGGGAATATCTAAAAATAATATTAATAGAGGTCATTAGAACATGAATTTACTGATCTCTGGTCTATATTGTCCATAAGTTTGGATTAAATGATGCTATTGGAATTATCTCCCCTACTGGTTGTTTTTCAAATGTTAAGCACATTTAGAGGATAGCTGTGTTTGCTAATTGCTTAAATAATTTCAGGTCATTGAAGCTTTTTAGCTCACTATTTTGCAAGTGTGGGATCATGTTGCATTTAGTATGCAGCAAGCTCTCCTGCAATCTCAGTCACACTGCACTGCTTCAAACATACAGGGTGGGCCAAAAGTCATGCACCAAAACATTTGACATGTTATTCATATTATGTTGTTATTACTATTCGTTTTTGAAAGGCAGTGAGCTGGCAGAAACGTTAGCACGCTGGGCGAAATGCTTAGTAGTATTTTGTCTGCCGCTACGTTCTGAGATCAAATTCCGCTGAGGTCGACTTTGCCTTTCATCCTTTCGGGGTCGATTTAATAAGTACCAGTTACGCACTGGGGTCGATATAATCGACTTAATCCGTTTGTCTGTCCTTGTTTGTCCCCTCTGTGTGTAGTCCCTTGTGGGCAGTAAAGAAATAAGAAACATTAACGCACTGGACAAAATGCTTAGCGGTCTTTTGCCTGTCACTACGTTCTGAATTCAAATTCCACTGAGGTCAATTTTACCTTTCATCCTTTAGGGGTCGATAAAGTAAGTACCAGTTGAACACTGGGGTTGATATAGTCAACTCATCCCCTCCCACAAAATTGCTGCCCTTGTGGCAAAATTTGAAACCATTATTATTATTCATTTTGTTCATCATGCACAAGCACGTGTGTATTCATCATTAGTCTATTCATTTTATTCAATTTTAGAATATATATATATATATATATATATATATATATATATATATATATATATGTATATTCTGTTGTGTCTGGGGAGAGTCATTCTCTTTTGGTGCCTTATAATTTAACACACTCACTGGTAAAATTTCCACTCATTTACTTATTTATTTTTCTAAAATTATCGTTGTGTCTTGCAACCTTTTCAAGAGTCGTTGAAAAGGTTGACTACTGAAAAGATTGCAAGACGCAACAAAATTTTAGAAAAATAAAAAAGAAATAAGTGAAAATTTTACCAGTGAGTGTGTTAAATTATAAGGCACAAAAAAAGAATGACTCTCCCCAGACACAATAGAATATGCTGCAACACACGAACTCACATAAAGAATCTTGCAAACCAAATCCAAAAACGAAATATATATATATATGCAATATATATTGCTTTTGAATTTTGGCAGAAGGGCAACAAATTCAGGGGAGGGTTAAGTCAATTACATCAACCCCAGTGCTCAGCTGATATTTATTTTATCGATCCCAACAGGAGGAAAGGCAAAGTTAACCTCAATGGAATTTGAACTCAGAATGTAACACCAGACAAAATGCTGCTAACATTTTCCCCCAGTATGCTAACAAATCTCCCAGCTCTCCGCCTTAATCTGCAATATATATCAAATGAGTTCTAATCTTGACTTTTGTCCCACCCTGTACAAACCTTTCTCAGAATGCTGAATAACTTCTATTGCTCCACCCCTCATCATATATTCCCCTATTCACTATCATTTATATATCTATTACTCATACTTTTCCCTTAGTAAAAAGGCTGACGAGAGAGTAGAGATATAGTTTTGTAAGGTCCCAGGTCCCTTAGCTATGTTGAGTACATGACTACCTCTCCATTGATAGACTGGGTAGGTTCTCTCCAGCACAGCATTTCACTACAACATACAGGTCTTTGTCATCTCTTTCAAGAGGTTCAACTTCTTGAGGTCAGTCTTTACCAGTTTGTCTGATGTCTTTCTATGTCTTCTTCTTTCAAAAACACCATCTATTCAGAGCCCTTTTCACTTCTTGATACAACTGGTTTCTCTAGTTCTGCAGTCATATAAATTGCACCCAGTGCACTCTGTAAAGTGTGAGGTCGTGAGGACCCCCCCCCCCCTGACAAAGACATCACGCCTATATAGTGCTGGTGCAACAAAAGAAAGTACCCAGAGCACTCTTTAAAGTAACTGATGTTAGAAAGAACATCCAGCTGCAGAAACTAGGCCCCAAAAAATGCAATGCAAGCAAGATGAAGTCCCTGGCTTAGCCAAACAAGGTGAGTAGTTAGTCCTGAATACCTGCTGACTCCAGCTGCGATGATTCATCCAACTCATGCAAGCATGGAAAGCAGGTATAACTTGGAGGTGGTGGTGGCGGCGGCGGCGGTGGTGGCGGCGGCGGCGGCGGTGGTGGTGGCGGCGGCGGTGGTGGTGGCGGCGGCGGCGGTGGTGGTGGCGGCGGCGGTGGTGGTGGTGGCGGCGGCGGTGGTGGTGGCGGCGGCGGTGGTGGTGGCGGCGGCGGTGGTGGTGGTGGCGGCGGCGGTGGTGGTGGTGGCGGCGGCGGTGGTGGTGGCGGCAGCGGTGGTGGTGGCGGCGGCGGTGGTGGCGGCGGCGGCGGTGGTGGTGGCGGCGGCGGTGGTGGCGGCGGCGGCGGTGGTGGTGGCGGCGGCGGTGGTGGCGGCGGCGGCGGTGAAGAAAAAGGAAAGGCAGAAGAGGAGCAGGAGGCAGAGGAGGTGGAGGAGGAAGAGGAGGTGGAGGAGGCAGAGGAGGTGGAGGAGGCAGAGGAGGTGGAGGAGGAGGAGGAGGAGGAGGAAGAGGAGCTGAAGGAAGCAGAGGAGGGGCAGGAGCAGAGGAGTAGGGTACAAGCACAAATTATTTTCCCTGTACACTTGGATAAAAACGTTTACCAGGAATCCTGGAGTCTTGTGTCAAGAAACGTCTGGAAGCAGTTATTAACCTTTCAGAATTTGATGCATCTTATCATCACTTAGAGGTCTACATTGAAAGATGCCAACGATTTATAGTAAAGTGGTGAGTTGTTAGCTTTAAATCCAAAGAAACAGATCTAGTCCTGCAAAAATCATCTGTTTCTTTTACACACCCCCCCCACACATATTTATATGTAATTATATATATGTGTGTGTAATTATATGTATATTACATAGATTTGATATATATTTCGCTTAGGCGAGACTAATAACCTGGTGCGGAACTCAATATACAAATGATTCAGAGTGAAGTGTTAGACAAGTATAGAATGCAGTTCTATATTTAAGAGATGAGGAATTATGTACTTTATTTACATTATTTACATTTGACGGATACTTGTCCTCATCTTGTTTGTTGTTAACACAACGTTTTGGCTGATATACTCTCCAGCCTTCATCAGGTGTCTTGAGCAAATTTCGAACCTGGGTTCTCATTCCTAAGGCATTTTTCGATGTTATTACTATTGTTATTATTATTATTATTATTATTATTATTATTATTATTATTATTATTGTTCAGGTCACTGCCACAGGCATGTGGCATAGTGGTTAAGAGCAAGTGCTACTAGCCCCAAGATTCCGAGTGACCTGAACAATAATAATAATAATAATAATAATAATAATAATAATAATAATAACATCGAAAATTACCTTAGGAGTGAGAACCCAGGTTCAAATTTTCCCTAGAGACCTGATAAAGGCTGGAGGGTATATCAGCTGAAGCATTGTGTTAACAACAAACAAGATGAGGACAAATATCTGTCAAATGTAAATAATGTAAATAATGTAAGTATAGATTGGTAATAAGAGAGATATTCATAAGCTAATCGTTTATGCCACCCCTTCCTATTCTCCCCCAACAACCTGACTGATTTCCTAGATAAAAATTCAGAAGGGAGTAACAACATACTGATGCACCAATTGTGGAATTCTCACTCTAGTGTGGCGTGACAAGAAAAACGTCTGCATGTTATCCACAATGCATTTTCAAGCATGAAGGACACTAGGAAACAAGATGCGGATGGTAAGGCCATAATGAAACCGAGTATAGCTGTTTCATACAATAAAGGGATGGGTAGGGTCAATTGCTCAGATCTGCTGGCGATGACACACAAATCAGAGAGAAAATTTGTGAAACAGTACAAAAAAAGTTTCTTGTATATAGTTGACATGTGTGTCGTGAACTCACATTTGATTTGGCAGATGCTTGGCAGTGTGGGGGATGGATTGATATTCAGGAATCTATTGTTCCGTGAAATGATAGAAGCATCAGATCTGCCAAAGTCCAGAGCACGTGAAGGTCCCCATGCTGGACTCTCTCCTCACTGCATGGTGAAGGAACATGGACATTTCCCATGACTGTTTTCCCCCACCACCAAAGACAAATGCTTCAAAGAGATGCACAGTATGTAAAGCAAAAGGGAATCATAAGGAAACTAAACACCATTGTTCACAATGTGATATGCCACTGGGTGTGGTACCCTGTTTTGAACTCTAACACACTAAAGTCAATTTTTGAATTCACATGATTGTAAACACATGAAGTTGATCTGACCTGTGCTGTCGAGTGATCTTATTCATGAATAATATTGCTTGAGCGTCCTGCACAAGGGTCTAGTTTAGGTAAATAAACAGCACTTGCACTAAAGCGGTTGACGTAAATATACACCAAGCATTACCTTGCACAGAGTGCTGACCTCAATCAGCATGATTATTGCTGCTGTGTGCAGCGTAACTAAATGAACCACCACCATAAACTGGTTAAAGTGATTGATGTCAATATATGCCAAACCATTGTTGTGTGCTAATTGCTGATCTCAGCCAAGATGGTTACTGTCAATGCAACCTAGTTGCTTGATAAAAAAAAAAAAAAAACTGTTGTCATAGGGTTAATTTCATTTAATTCAATCTAAAATTTAGCTACATAATGAATGGTAAAAAATACTTACTCACAGTTAAGAAGTATGAAATACCTTATAACCCATATTTCTCAGCAAAACTGAAGTGTCATCTTCCCTATTATAAACACAGATAAGAGCTAAGTGTTGGGCCCTGATATGCACCTGCATGTACTCTAAATTTCTCACTGAACTCATTTGTGGAATGGCTTAACATTCACAGCCATCTGTTGGTCTCATTTCTTGGAGAATATGAAGTATATCTGGCTTGTGTGTTCATCAGGTTGGTCAATGGACAGGTGGCTGGCCATTTTCCTAAAAGTTACTTTTGCTGGTAGATAGATCGCTCATATCATAGAATCCACAGACACTAATTTTGCCTTATTTTTTTGTATCATATCCATGTATGCTGAAGAAGCCATCATGATGTTGCCAAACATGTCCATTAAAATTCCTATCATAATAACCGTTTTCAAATCTTGGCACAAGGCCAGCAGGTTCGGGGTATAGGACAAGTCAATTACATCAACTCCAGTGCTCAGCTGGTACATATTTTATCGACCTCAAAAGGATGAAAGGTAAAATTGATCCCAGTGGAATTTGAACTCAAAACAAAGACAGACAAAATGCTGCTAAACATTTTGTCCAGCATGCTAATGATTGTCAGCTCACTGCCAATTGCCTATCATAGTAATGAGATTTCTCTATCTTTTGTTGATTGCTTAAAAGCAATCCTCCTATTCATCTTCTTGTCCTGATTGTGGTGCACATGCAGAGTTAAATGTCACTCTAGTGATGTCTATGACAAATCAAAACTTTATTCTATTGCACACTCTGACTATCTTATTCATTTACTTTATCCATTTCTCTGCAAACAATACATATACCCCTCTACTCCAATACTATCACATTCCCAAAAGAATTTGTACTTTAGTCTTTTGGTTGCGAGTAGTTTTGCTGAGGTACCCCTCTATCTTGCCTCTTGTATACAACATGCATCTATTTCTCTCTCTTCTCTAACATCTTTACAATTTCTCTTGACCTACCTTTCAGCATTCTGGTATTAATAGTGGAAATCCTAACATTTTGAATCAGCAAGAAGAATTGAATTTCCAGTAGTAGGCTACTAGATTGGTATCTATTTTCTGCGAAGGGAGGTAAATTTATATAA
>NC_142943.1:13843933-13848933 GCF_046866305.1 Octopus bimaculoides
ATACTGGAGCACCATCGTAAAGAGTTTTTAGTCACAGAAATTGACCCCAGAACTTATTCTTTGTAAGCATAGTACTTATTTTATTGGTCTCTTTTGCCAAACTGCTAAGTTATGGGGATGTAAACACATCAACATCAGTTGTCAAGCGATGGTGGGGGGACAGACACAAACACAAAGACACACTCACATAAATATATCCGGTGCTCCAGCATGGCGACAGTCAAAAGACTGAAACAAGTAAAAGAGTAAAAGAGTAAAAGATATATATATATATATATATATATATATATATATATATATATATATATATATATATATATATATATACATACACACACATATATATATATATATATATATATATATATATATATATATATATATATGCTACAAGTACCCTAAGTACTACCAACACCAATGTTACAAGTACCCCAAATACCACCTGCACCAAAACTACAAGTACCCCAAGTACCACAAACACCAAGACTACAACTACCCAAAGTGTCAGCACCATCAAAACCACAACAACTACAACCACCACCAACTTCAAGACTATGATTATTATAATACCACAAGTACCACTACCACCACCATCAAAACTACAAGTACTACAACCACCCACCACTGCCACCAGCACCACCACCACCATCAAAACCACAACTACCACAACCACCTCCCACTACCACCACCACCATCAAAACCGCATGTAACAGAACCACCTCCCACCACCACCACCACCTTCAAAACCACAACTGCTACAATCATCCCTGCTATGATACTTACTATCACATCGTCAACGACCACCAAACCATTATAACCATCACAAACATTACTATTGCCATTACCTCCAATAACAATACAATAACAAAAGCAACAGCAGCAGCATCACCATCAACAACATCGACAGGGAAACTATAAAAATGGTATTTGGTGACAATTGACTATTGGCTGACATTTGTTGTTGACATGTCATTACATGTATGAACTGTGTATAATAGCCAGCATCACCCTGCTGCTAACATTTCTACATACATACACACATCCATAAATACATATATATATATATATATATATATATATATACATACCTTCATACATACATACGTATATATATATATATATATATATATATATATATATATATATATGCGTACATATGTATATACCCATACACATACATGCATGCACACAGTGCACATAACAACACTCACACAAATATATTTATATATGCATATAAATATATATTTCTTTTACACACACACACACACACACGCACACACACATTCACACACATTCAAGAGGCATAGATAAATATTTGATGAGCCATCCTTTGATCTTCTCTTAGTAGACAAACTTTCTCAACCATATCCAGCTACACACTTTAAAAGCATCCACTCTCTCCTCCCATCCCATGACCCATGCTATATGATTTTTATATATAAATACATAACTGAGAATATCTGAAACACTGTTTCTTTTCTCAGTACACTGTCCAGTTCTCTGGTTATCCAGTACGTCATGTGATGGTGTAGTCCATCTGTTCTCCGACCAACATCCACCAAATATTTCCACTGAGTGTCTGCTGTGTAACTGAATGTTGAACATCGTACTAAAAGCCTGATTTGTTTTCAGTATCAAAGAGAGACGAGTGAGTTGCATTTAATTTTGTTATTATCTTCTTCATTTCTTTTACTTGTCCGTCATTTGTCTGTGACCATGCTGGGGACACTGCCGTCTTGAAGGGTTTTAGTCAAACAAATCGATCCCAGTACTTATTTTTCTCTCTTTTTCAGCATATGGTTCTTATTTTATCAGTCTGTTTTACTGAACCACTAAGTTACATGGATATAAACAAATCAACACTTTTCTACTCTAGGCACAAGGCCTGAAATTTGGGGGAAGGGAGTCAGTTGATTAGATCAACCCTGTATGCAACTGGTACTTAATTTATCAACCCTGAAAGGATGAAAGGCAAAGTCGACCTCGGCAGAATTTGAACTCAGAATGTAAAGACAGACGAAATACTGCTAAGCATTTCGCCCGGTGTTCTAACGTTTCTGCCAGCTCACCACCTTAATAAACAAACCAACACTGGTTGTCAAATAGTTTGGTTTGTGCTGGGAGGAAAACACACACACACACACACACACACACACTTCATCATCATCATCATCATCATCATCGTTTAGCATCCGCCTTCTATGCCAGCATGGGTTGAACGATTTGACTGAGGACTGGTGAACCAGATGGCTGCACCAGACTCCAATCTGATCTGGCAGAATTTCTACAACTGGATTCCCTTCCTAACACCAACCACTCCGAGAGTGTAGTGGGTGCTTTTATGTGCCACCAGCATGAAGGCCAGTCAGGCGGTACTGGCAACGGCCACGCTCAACTTGATGTGAATTCATATGTTGAAACAAATCATGTTCATTATGTCTATAATTATAAACACACACACTGGTGCATGTATCTATTATCATTGGCATAATGGACATTCCAAGCCAGCAAGATATATATATCATCTTCCTCATCATCATCATCATTTAACATCTGCTTTCCATGCTGGCATGGGTTGGACGGTTTGACTGAGAACTGGTGAGCCAGAGGCTGTGCCAGGCTCAATCTGATCTAGCAAAGTTTCTACAGCTGGATGCCCTTCCTAATGCCAACCACTCCAAGAGTGTAGTGAGTGCTTTTACGAGGGCCAGTCAGGTGGTTCTGGCATATATATATATATATATATATATATATATATATATATATATATATATATATATATATATATACATACAAGGTGGTATCAAAAATTTCCTGGACTAGTTCTGTAGCATGCCAACAGAGGGCAGTACACTGATATTGCACATCCAGCGAAGCATACTAGCTTCATTTCTTTCAAGCTTTCATATGTCCTTTGTGGTCACAGTCCATGTTTCACTGCTATGGAGCATGGCTGTTCGTACACATGCAACATGCAGTCTGCCTTTCATTCTGTGGGATGGGCCCTTTGTTGCCAGCAGAGGTACAAGCTCTCTGAACTTTGCTCAGCCGATTCTTATTCTAGCAGCTATACTCCCAGAGAATCCACCTCCACTGCTGATTTCATCTCACCTAGATAACGGAAGCTATCAACTACTTCTAGGTATCCCTCCTAGCATTTGATGGAGTCTATTTTCCTTACATTTCTAGTGTTTATTGTACCTGTACATCTGTCATATACAAAAACTATTTTCCCTGTTAACCTTCCTCTGATATTGCTGCACCTCTTATGTGTCCATAGCTTCCACTAGGTACATCTTATGGAGATTCTATCTACACCTTTTCTACATATCTAGCAGGGCCATTCTACCTGAAGGGATTTGTGACTTGTCTGCTTTCCTGCTTACTAAGATTTTGGATTTTACTAAATTAACTCTAAGGCCCTTTGATTCTAGACCTTGCTTCCACACCTGGAATTTCTTCTCTAGTTCTGGTAGTGAATCAGCTATAAGAACAAGGTCAGCAGCATAGAGGAGCTCCTAGGGGCAGCCTGACTTAAATTCTTCTGTTATTGCCTGGAGAACTATGATGAACAAGAGGGGGACTGAGTACTGATCCTTTGTGAACTCTTACTTGTACCCTGAATTCATCACTATACTTATTGCTGATCCTCACCTTACAGACAACCTCCCTGTACATGCTTGTCAGCTCTCACCAACCACTCACCTATCCCTAGTTTCTGCAATGATCACCAGATAAGGGAATGGCGAGGCCCTGTCAAAGGTTTTCTCCATGTCAACAAAAGACGAGTACAGGGTTTTATTTTTGGCTAGATGCTTCTCCTGCAGCTGCCTTACCAGGCATATAGCATCAGTGATGCTTCTCCCTGGCACAAAATATAACTGCATCTCATCAAGACCAAATATACATACATACATACATACATACATACATATATATATATATATATATATATATATATATATATATATATATATATATATATATATATATATATATATATATAACTACACTCTCGGAGTGGTTGGCATTAGGAAGGGCATCCAGCTGTAGAAACTCTGCCAAATCAGATTGGAGTCTGATGTAGCCATCTGGTTCACCAGTCCTCAGTCAAATCATCCAACCCATGCTAGCATGGAAAGCGGACGTTAAACGATGATGATGATGATGATATATATATATATATATATATATATATATATATATATATATATAATACGCTGATCTGTGATAGAAAATTCAGCAAAAAAACGTATTCTATCTGGTGAGAGATAGATATTTATTTCAAGGTCATAATACATCTATTAAAGTGCTACTAATAGTTTCATATTCTTCAGGCGCAAACCATGTATCATAACAAAGTAAAGAAATTGAATAATAGAAGAAATATGAAAAAAACTGAGTAGGCAGCATATAGAAAATGTAGACAGTAAACAATGGAAAATGGAAAGTGGAAAACGGTAAATGAAAAACAGAAACTAAAATGTAAGAAATAAAAAATGAAAATCTAAAAGAGCTATCTTCCTTAGACCTCAAATGATAAGGTTGGAAAGATATCAAGTTAGTCAGGAATAGGTGGAATTTTCCAATTCTTCAAAATATATTTATACATATGCATGCAACTACTGAAAATTTCTGATCTCGTGTTCAATAGAGAGTTAGGGATCTTAGCTCTGAACAGGACTTGCACTCTTTCAGCCAAACATTTATTCGATCCATTCACATGCAGTATGGATTTCTCAGTTATTTTCCATTTAATCACATGCAGTGTTTCGTTATCTTTCAAAGTAGATACGTAGCTAACCAACTTAGTAGCTTTACTTTTGTCGCTATGTTGGAAGGAGGCTGTGATTGGCAGAGCAATTTTTAAATCCACCTTCACATAATTCAATATAGGTCTTCTTATATGTTGTATTATTATTTAGGATGGCAGTAACTTCTGCCTCAAATATGATGGATTTAATCATACACTGTTGGTCAAGCGGACAGGATCCTGGGTC
>NC_142943.1:13853933-13878933 GCF_046866305.1 Octopus bimaculoides
GTTTAACGTCCGCTTTCCATGCTAGCATGGGTTGGACGATTTGACTGAGGACTGGTGAAACCAGATGGCTACACCAGGCTCCAATCTGATTTGGCAGAGTTTCTACAGCTGGATCCCCTTCCTAACGCCAGCCACTTCGATAGTGTTGTGGGCACTTTTACGTGCCACTAGCACGAAGGCCAGTCAGGTGGTACTGGCAACGGCCACACTCAAAATGGTGTATTTTACGTGCCGCCTGCACAGGGGCCAGTTCAGCGGCACTGGCAATGATATATATATATATATATATATATATATATATATATATATATATATGATGCCATGTAAAAGCACTCGGTCCACTCTGTAAGGTGGTTCGTGTTAGGATGGGTATCCAGCCATAAAGACCCTGCCAAAACACACAGTGAAGCCAGATGCAGTCTTCTGCTTAGCGAGCTCCTATCAAACTGTCCAGCCCATGCCAGCATGGAAAACAGACGTTAAATGATGATCATGATGATATATATATATATATATATATATAATAATATTAGGGACAAAATCCAAAATTACAGGTAAAAAACTCAATTAAAATCAATTTATAAAAAATTAAAATTAAATTGAGCCTTATAGATAAAGTATATATAAAATATATAGTTTTAGGGAAAATAACCAATTTTCAAGAACTCATCGATGAAAATCCACTATCACATATAGAAAAATTAATTATTAATTTTTCTATATGTGATAGTGGATTTTCATCGATGAGTTCTTGAAAATTGGTTATTTTCCCTAAAACTATATATTTTATATATATATATATATATATAGTGCCCCTGGACTGGCTCTTGTGTGAGTGGCACATAAAATACATCATTTTGAGCGTGGCCATTGACAGTACCGCCTGACTGGCCCTCGTGCCGGTGGCACATAAAAGCACCCACTACACTCTCTGAGTGGCTGGCGTTAGGAAGGGCATTCAGCTGTAGAAACTCTGCCAAATCAGATTGGAGCCTGGTGTAGCCATCCGGTTTCACCAGTCCTCAGTCAAATCGTCCAACCCATGCTAACATGGAAAGCGGACGTTAAATGATGATGATGATGATATATATATATAATGTATGGTGTACGTGAATGTTTGCATGCCTATATTTCCAGGGGATTCTAGAAAAGAACCACCTCAAACTTGCTAAAGACTAGACACTTCATTAGTTGCATGTGACCTTCAAAGATTAGAGATTAGCTGACTAACCTTGTCAACAACAAAACACACACAATTCAAGCACAAATGTTTTCATGCATGATATGATATAAAAAAAAAAAGAAAAAAGAAATTCAATACGTTTGTAAATACAATGTGATATGGTACATTAACAGCATAAGCATCAAAGCGAAGTCATTGAGACTGTGTTGATGAGATTGTACAGATATAATTGTCATTGTTCAGAACCATCCTATTATTTTAATGTTATATCCAGTGAGTTCAGACATGCAGTCCACATACACACACACGTGTGTATGTGTGTGTGTATCGTCAATGACACTAAATGAATATACATATGAGTATTTGGAACTATACACTTACAATACAATAGCGTATTCTGTAATACAGTTGTAGAGTATACCTATGTATATAGTCTATGAATTAATGAATTAGAGCATTGTTTAATATATGAATTTCATCAATATTATCATCATCATCATCATAGCTTTTATAACCACTTTTCTATGCTTACATGGGTTAGACAGAGTTTATTGAGGAAGATTTCCTATGGTTGAATGCTCTTCTCGTCACTAACGCTTGCCTGTTTCCAAGCCAGGTAACATTTCTCCACAACTAAACATGTTGCTTCCACTGGCATGGGGAGCCAGTCAGGTGGCAATGGCAATGACCCACACATGAATGATGCTTATTGTGTGCCACCGGCACGGGAGCCAGTCAGGCAGCACTGGAATCAGCCACAGCTACAATTTCCATTTGATTGTGATTTGATTTGATTTAATTTTGATTTTGATTTTGATTTACTTGACTCAATAGGTCTCCTCGAGGATGGCATGTCATCCAACAATTCAAAGGTACTTTTTAAATGGGCTGGTTATGCAACACTGGTGTAGGCTACGGCTGTGATCTCACTTTACTTGCCAGGTCTTCTCAAGTGAAGTCTTTTTTAAAGTTTGTATTGTCTGTATGTTGAAAGACACAGAAACACACGCATGCACAAATAACCAAAAAAAAACCTTTATATATATATATATATTATATAAGTGGAGGCGCAATGGCCCAGTGGTTAGGGCAGCGGACTCGCGGTCATAGGATCGCAGTTTCTATTCCCAGAACGGGCGTTGTGAGTGTTTATTGAGGGAAAACACCTAAAGCTTCACAAGGCTCCGGCAGGGGATAGTGGCGAACCCTGCTGTACTCTTCCACCACAACTTTCTCTCACTCTTACTTCCTGTTTCTGTTGTGCCTGTAATTCAAAGGGTCAGCCTTGTCACACTGTGTCACGCTGAATATCCCCGAGAACTACGTTAAGGGTACACGTGTCTGTGGAGTGCTCAGCCACTTGCACGTTAATTTCACGAGCAGGCTGTTCCGTTGATCGGATCAACTGGAACCCTCAACGTCGTAAGCGACGGAGTGCCAATATATATATATATATATATATATATATATATAATCATTATCATTTAATGTTTGCCATCCATGCTAGCATGTGTTGGACATTTTGACAGGAACTGACCAGGTAGAAGACTGCACCAGACTTCTATGTTTGTTTTGGCATGGAATTTACAACTGGATGCCCTTCCTAACACTAACCACCCAGCAGAGTGGACTGAGTGCTTTTTACACGACCCCAGCACAGGTGAGGTCAGTTTTAGCATGGCTTTTAAAGCTAGATGCTATTCCAAACACCAACCACTTTACAGTGTGGACTGGATGCTTTTTACGTGGCACCAGCACTGGCAAGACAGAGATCTTTTGAGAAGGTGGGGTGCATTGGAGGAGGTGATCTCATGTTAGATGATGAAAAGTTAGAGTGTGAACGAGAGACAGAGACAGAAACAGGTATCTTGCTGTAGAGGAGGTACATGGTTACCCAGCCAGAGAAAGAGAGAGAGAGAGTGATCAAGAATGAGAACAGAAACAGGTGTGCTGCTGTAAAACAGATACTTGGTTACCCAACCAGAGGGAAGAGCAAGAAAAGGAGAGAGAAAGAGGGTAGGAGACAGCAAGAGCGCTATTATATATAATATACATATATCATATATTTGTAATATATGTGCGTATGTATAAAATCATGTGGATAGTTCATCAAATAACTATCATCCTCATGCTATCTTCTTACCACTTTACCAGCATCCCAACAGTATTTAGCCTAACTTTTATTCCGATGTATCCAGACACTACATTAGCATTATCCAATATGTCCATCTCTTATTTAAAAATTTGGTTTCATATTTTGACACAAGGCCAGCAAGTTCGGGGGATGAGGTAAAATTGGTTACATCAATTCTAGTGCCCAACTGGTACTTATTTTATTGAACCTGGAAGAATGAAAGGCAATGTCAACCTTGGCGAAATTTGAACTCAGAACGTAAATGCCGCTAAGCATTTTGCCTGACTGTGCGGGTGGCACATAAAAGACACCATTTCGAGCGTGGCCGTGGCCAGTACCGCCTGACTGGCCTTCGTGCGGGTGACACGTAAAAGCACCCACTACACTCTCTGAGTGGTTGGCGTTAGGAAGGGCATCCAGCTGTAGAAACTCTGCCAAATTAGATTGGAGCCTGGTGTTGCCATCCGGTTTCACCAGTCCTCAGTCAAATCGTCCAACCCATGCCAGCATGGAAAGCGGACGTTAAACGATGATGATGATGATGATGATGATGATGTTAACAATTCTGCCAGCTCACTGCCTTCTCTTAAATATTGGTTTCAAATTTTGGCTCGAGGTCAGTGAATTTGGGGGAGGAGTTAAGCCAATTACATTGACCCCGATGCTCAACTGGTACTTATTTAATCCTTTATCAAAAGGATTAAAGGCAAAGTCAACCTAAGCAGAATATTAGTTCAGAACATAAAAACTGATGAGAGGCTCACTCGTTGGCTATATTCATTAGTTGCATTGCTAGCATCTCAGTAATGGGACATGGGGTGTTTGTATGAGAACTGTTACAAATATGAATGGTTTCCCCTGTTTCTCATCTCGGTCCATAGACTTGCAGTGTAGGTTGTTATTGATGTTTAGCCCTAGGTCATCTCCAAATGAACAATTAACTTAGAATATACAAAATATTTTAGACTTGTTGTACAAACCATTATTGATGTTTAGCCCTAGGTCAGGTCCAACCAAGCAAACCTATAATCACAGACATTCCTGATGTGTTTGTTTTTTTTTAAAACAATCATCATCATCATCATCGTTTAACGTCCGCCTTCCATGCTAGCATGGGTTGGACGATTTGACTGAGGACTGGTGGACCAGGAGGCGACACCAGGCTCCAATCTGATTTGGTAGAGTTTCTACAGCTGGATGCCCTTCTTAACGCCAACCACTCCGAGAGTGTAGTGGGTGTTTTATGTGCCACCGGCACGAAGGCCAGTCAAGTGTGATTTCAGGGATATGTGGCTGCTATATTTCTTAGAGGGTGAGAGACTGTCTACTAGCTCCCTCACTGACTTCTTACTCTGTAGCTTATGTCTAGACATGATGTGTGAGAGATTTGGCAGGACAGCTGATGAAGTCAGTAAAACTATGAGAATTATCAAGATAGATGATCAAACCAGAAGAATGCATAGCTATTACAAAAGTACATATATTATTATATGCTACCACAAACAATATTTTTGAACCTCAGTTGTCCAAAAACCTTGTGTTACCACTTATAACATGCAGTGTTACAAAGCAGATAATCTACTATAATCCCAAACTGTTTTTTAATATTCATTTCATAAAAAATATAAGTGTAATTCCATCAAATTTTGGCACAAGGCCAGCAACTTTAGAACGTTAGTCAATTACATCAACTCCACTGTTCAACTGGAACTAATAATTTTATCCAATGTGCTAACAATCCTGCCAGCTCACTTGCCTTGTATATTGTTTTGTTTTGTTTTTTAATGATATGCTTTCTTACATTATTTCATTTTCATTAACCTTTTACCCTTTAAACTGACCATATGAAACCCAAATATTTTATTTTGTGTTCAAACTGGCCAGATCTGGCCTCTCACACCTACCCTATAATGTCATCCTAAAAATAATCAATCACACCACTGAAATCCCAAAGCAATGAGATATTGCATGGTTAATTCAAAACTATAATCAATTTAATCAACTATAGCCCTTTCCCTACAAAATTTATCAGTTTTAACATCCACGTTTTGCACTCTCATGGGTCATACAGAATTTTAACCTGTTTTTCTAAAGGTGGAAGCCCTATCCGTCACCAACCCAAATCTGTTTCCAAGCACGGTAATATTTCCTGACCAGACACTTACAAAAGATTGGAAATATAATACACCGCTTGTATGACAATGACACTTGCTTACAACTATCATGTGATATCACGACAAAATGGGATTCTTTGAGCCTGCATCCACCAAATCCTCTCACAAGGCAGCTTGGCTTGACCAAAGACTGTAGAACACATGACCAAAGTGCCACACTGTGGGAATGAACTTGAAACCAGGTGGTTTGGAAGTAAACATCTTCAGCACAGGCATACTTGTCACCTGTTAATGATAATAAAAAAAAAATCAATATATTATGTATAAACAAGAACCACAATGTGAAACAGCAGCATAGAAAGTAAGGTTTGAGTTCACTAAACCAGCAATTTTTGTTTGTCCTAGTTGTGGCTATTTCATCTACTTTGCTATGCCTTTGTGAAAAGGCATGAACATCACAACTCTCGGTTCCTAAGTCAGTTAATGGTTCCCTGTCAATGACCATTTCTAAATATCAAATGACCAATTAATTTATCATTCTAGTGCAATGGAATAAGTATTTACCTTTATTAAAGAGTGCCTCTGATTTTTATCATAAGTTGTTCTGATGAAATTGAGAAAAAAAACAAACTTTTAGTTATATAGTTATACAGGTATGGCTGTGTTGTTAAAAAGCTTGCTTTGCAACTATGTGGTTTCCAGTTCAATCCCACAGCTCAGCACATTGGGCATCTTCTACCATAGCTCCAAGCAGACCAATGCCTTTTGAGTGAATATAGATGGAAACTGTGTGGAAGCCCACATATATATATATGTGTATGTATATGTTTTTGTGTCTGTTTGTCCCCACCACCATCGCTTGACAACTGATGCTGGTGTGTTTCTGTCTCCGAAACTTAGCAGTTCAGCAAAAGAGACCGATAGAATAAGTACTAGGCTTACAAAGAATAAGTCCTGGAGTTGATTTATTTGACTAAAGGCGGTGCTCCAGCATGGCCACAGTCAGAAGACTGAAACAAGTAAAAGAAAATATACACACATGTACATATTGTCCCTCCATCACTTGACAGCGTTCATTTGTTTACATCCTTGTAACTTAGCAATTCAGCAAGAAAGGTCAGTAAAGTCTCAGATTTAAAAAAAAAAAATGAGTACTGAGGTTGATCTGGTGCTCCAGCATGGACACAATCCAATGATTGAAGCAAAATAAATATAGGTGAAGGCATGGCCATGTGGTAAGAAGCTTGCTTCCCAACCAGTTCCATAGCCTTGTGAGTTGATTTGGTAGATGGAAACTGAAAGAAGCCCATCATGTTTGTGTAAGTCTTTGTGTTTATGTTTATCCCCCACCACTGCTTGACAACCAGTGATAGTTTGTTTACGTCCCTGTAATTTAGTGGTTCTATTTTGATAGAATAAGTACCAGGTTTTAAAAAATAAGTACTGGAGTCGATTCATTCAACGAAAAATTCTTCAAAGTGGTGACCCAGCATGGCCACAGTCTAATGACTAAAACACATATAAGACAAAAGATAAATATTCTCTTTTACTTGTTTGTCATTTGACTGCAGCCATGCTGGAGCACTGACTTTAGTTGAACAAATCTATCCCAGGACTTACTCTTTGTAAACCTAGTACTTATTCTATCATTCTCTTTTGCTGAACTGCTAATTTATGGGGAAGTAAACATACCAGCATCGGTTGTGAAGCAGTGGTGGTGGGGACAAACAGACACAAAAACGTTTTTTTAAGTCGCCAGACTGTGGCCATGCTAGAGCACCACCCTAGAGAATATTAGTCGAACAAATCAATTCTAGTACTTAGTTTTTTCTGAAGTCTGATACTTATTCTATCAGTCTCTTGCTAAGTTACGGGGACGTAAACACACCAGCATTGATAGTCAAGCAGTAGTTGGGGACAAACGCAAAGACACACACATACATATCTTAAATTTGGTAGATGGAATCAATGGAAACCCATAGAGGTATTCCTCAACCATCTTGTATCTATGGACCCTTTTATTTCCTATTTTACTTGACTAGACCCTCCTAGTCAATTGAGGTTTTAAAAATTACCATATTTTCATAATATAAGGAATTCTATTTTGAAAAATTGCTAAAATATTTTGTGCAGAGTAGAAACAAATTTAATGCAGATAAATTTTAATAAAATCTTTTATGGATTCCCCAAGGGCCATATGGACCCCAGTTGAGAACCAGTCACAGAGAATTTGTACACATGCATGTCCTTGTTTGTCACCACACTACCTAACCAGTGTAGGTTTGTTTATATTCCCATAACTAAGTTGTTTATCGAAAGTGATAGGATAAGTGTCACACTTGCAAAAAAATAATTACTAGGGTTGATTAGTTCAAATAAACCCTAAACCCTTCAGGGTAGTGCCTTGGCCTGGCCACACTCCACTGACTGAAAAATGTATAAGAATAAATTAGCATTAAGTGACTGAGTATTCCAGGGACGTGTGCTCTAAAATGTAATCGTAATCCACAAGTAGAATCAGTGTCACAGAAGCTGGACCTTAGAATCACAGTTAAACAACAGTCTACCATATTTCCACTCAATCTGAAGTTATAGAACAGTAATCCCCAACCATATCTTATCTATGGACCTCCATAACCATTTGATGGTTATAATCTCGTTTTGTAGGTACTTTAAATTCCTATTTTGTTTTTCACATATTGTGTGGGTTAAGAAAGAAACCCAGCTGTTTCTTGTAGTAAATACATCTAAAGCAATATTTTTTCATGGACCTCTAGAATACTACTGTGGAGCTTCAATTTACTATTTTGCTTGTGTGAACCCCAATAAAATCTTATATGGACCCTCAGGGATCATACTGACCCTGATTGAGAACCACTGTTATAGAAGACTTGCCAAAGTTGTCATACAGTGGAGACTGAACCCAAGACCTCATGATTAAAAAACAAACTGCTTAACCATTTGGCCATGCTGTACCTATTGTGTACATGTGTGTATATGCTGGCATGGATGTGTGGTTAATTGTTTGCTTTGGAACAACTAATGTACCCCTAGGCTGACCAATGCCTTGCAAGCAAATTTAGTAGATGAAAGAAAATAATATAGAAAGCTAAGTGAGTGTGCTTTGATTTTTGTTTGTTTATAGATTGAAGTTTGTGCATTTCTGATGAAATGTCAACATCACCTTATGTTGTGGTGTAGGCTTTGAAAGGGTGTCGAGATAACAGGTAAATGATGATTGTGTTAGTCTTTTGAGTAGATCTACGGCAACAGAGACTGGTTAATGTAAACTGAAGAGCATCCTATAAGACCAGTATACCAAAAACAATGTTTAACGCCAATCCAGTGCTGATCAACAATATTCCAGTTGTGACTATGCAAATGTACTTTGTCTTTCAGCTAGTAGCAAGTAATTGGTAGATTTTGCTGCTGTTTCTAGCACACATAGAGGGAGGCTAACTTCTTGGGACATCATATTGTGGCATATTTCAAATGAGCCTTAACCCTTTTATTACCATATTTCTGTTAAAATACATTGCCTTTGTTTTAATTTTGAAAATAAGAATTTAGTAAAATAACCTGGTCTGTATTACAGTGGTGCTTGGAACAAATGAAATTTTGTAGGAAGGTTTTTAGATCACTTTCAAACAAAAAGTTCATATAGAACCAGGGACAGGGCAGTCTCAGGCAAGTTGGTATCAAAAAGATTAAAAAGAGCATTCAGGACTTAACCTTGTGTCCTATCAAATAAAGGATTATTAGTAAGTTTTCTTTAAGCTCAATTCAATTAACTATACTTCTCTGAAACCAATTGAAGAAAAATTGTTTTGGCACAGCAAGTATGTGGTTAGTCCCAAAAAGCCAACTAAGTTTGCAACTCACTTTCAACCCTAGAATGTAGATTCTTCCCACCTACTTATGAAGTATAATGCCTTGACTTTATTGATGTTCCACCACTAGTAAATAATCCATGAGAAAAATCAAATTTTTCTCATTACAAATGTGTGCAGTCATCATTTGTTAGTGCCAGGTAAGTTTTTTTCTTTTTTCAATCTTGCTGCTACTATACCAGCAAGTTAGAAAAGAAACTGGCCTTAAAGTATTCAGTTAACGTATGACATCAACTTAGATATTTATTTATAAAATAATTCATATAAGTCATTATATCTATTCATGCAAGCATTAAAAAGTGACAATGACTCAAGTCAACCTCTTATTAAAAACAAACCCCTCTTTTTTGGTGGATGGAGGAGGCTAAAGATTTGCAATTTTACATGGATTGAAGAATTATTCTCTGTATAAACTACAATATGAATTTTTCTAATTGTCTTTTGCTAATTCACACAAACATTAGATAATGAATTTCATTAATGAAGAAGTATGGTAAATACTGTATTAAAATTCGTACCATACTAAATACATCACATTTACATATAAGTTATACCATATACAAGAAGTGGGGTGCTGAAAAGTTCCTGGTTTTAAGAGTATCACAAAAGGTCTGGTTGGAGGCCCAACTTTCCGAGTTCTTTTACATAACTTAGAAAAACTGAAGGACTGTTGCAATAGATTTGTGAATCCAAGAGGAGAATATGTTAAAATCATAATTAACTGATCCTCCTGGATTTTCTTTTACCCAAAGCCAAGAACTTTACAGCATCCACCTCATATATTAATCAATATAATTTACTGTAATTAAAGACGGGGTTCACCTTTAATTACTTTTTCGTTTGAGTTCCTTCTATTGTGTGGGTTGCCACCAATGCTATTTTTCTTCTTTTTCATTTAGCATTGTCACTGATACGTTAGATTGCACCCTGAATTTCAGTACTTAAAATGTACTATTTGTACACCATGTACACCAGAAGACCTGAAATTTTGCCCCCAAATCCTACTTTTATAAGAATACAGGCATCCAAACATCAAAGAATTGCATTCTTGAAAATATATTTTCAATTCTTCTATATTACACAGAAAAACATTTCATGTTACAGAATTTCATATTCTGAAAACATTTTAACGAAATGCAACACTTCTGAAATAATTCTTGAAAATATATTTTCAATTCTTCTATATTACACAGAAAAACATTTCATGTTACAGAATTTCATATTCTGAAAACATTTTAACGAAATACAACACTTCTGAAATAAGAGAGATACCTGCATTTACAAAATTTTATATTTACAAATTGGTAGTTTCAAAACTACCTTGACTATAGTATAAAAAAATTAATTAACTCCCCACTCGTGACATGCCAAATTACTCAACGTGAGAACCCCAATTTTACTGTTTAAATGTATTTCATGCACATATTTTAACAATTTGATCTTTGCTTCATACATTGTGATTGGTTTACTTTGATAGAATATCCATCGAAGTTACTTTATCAACTTATGCAACAAATTGCTAACTGGGTGAGATGTTTGTTATATTAACTCTTTTGTTACTGTATTTCAAGAGAAATACAATGCCTGTTTCGATTAATTTTCAAAAATGAATTCAATAAATTTAGTCATTAAGCTGGTGCTCAGAAATTAATGAATTTTTTTTTTAAAGAAGTTTTCAGATCATTTTAAAACAAAGAATTTGTATTGTAGACTCAGGGTTGTTTCAGGCAACACTGAACACACAATCTGAAATCCCAACTTTGTCACACAACTAAAAATTCCCCCTAGCTGCATGAGATATCTTTTCAGGTGAAGAACGAACAGGATAGTATCTTGCTCACAAAAATACAAGAGACTATCTGTATTAAGATGTAAAATCTGTGTACAGTAGAGTGGGCTAAGATATTCAAGAACTAGAGACAATATCTGAAGTATTCATGGGAATCTAGCTGCATCAGCTTTGATGGAATAGAATTTCAACACAATACTCAAGAGCCAGCAAGTGTCAACCTGCCAAATATTGCTTTGTATATGAATACCAGCCTTTAATGAGTTTTAGCTATAAAATTAGTAAAGACTAATACTTATTAGGTACACAATATGCTGCTCTTCTGTCAACTGTTGGTAGTAGAGTCAAAGAAAGCTCTTCACAAATTAAAGATTTATAAAGCTATTTACTCAATAGTGACCTACATTTAATAAAACTTGTAGCAAACTGGGTCAAGAGGACAGTCTATTTGAATCAAGAAATCAACAATAGGTGATACTAACCCCCCCCCCCCCACTTCCCCAAGAAGATTAGATAATCACTAGATTACATAGCTTAATTGTCCTTCTTAGCTATCTTTATCTAAAATCTTTATCTCTTTCAATAACATCTTAGAAAGTGAATAAGAAAAAAAACTAGTGGCTGTGTGGTAAGAAGCTTGCTCCCCAACCATATGGCTCCAGGTTCAGTCCCGTGTAACACTTTAGGCAAGTATCTTCTACTGTAGCCTCGGGCTGACCAAAACCTTGAGAGTGGATTTGACAGAAGGAAACTGAAAGTGTGCCCACCACCACACACACATGTGGTGTTGGTTTGTTTATATCCCTGTAACTTCTTAATTCAGCAAACGAAACTGATAGAATAACGGGGTTTTAAAAAAAATTCAAGGCGGTACCACAGCATGGGCACAGTGTAGTGACTGAAACAAGTTAGGAAAAATCATTAACAATATTTACCACACACACACAACCATAGCCACATGGCTTCAAGTTCTCACTGCATAGAACCTAGGGCTGTCTTTTACTGTATCCTTAGGCTGACCATAACAAAACATGTTAACAAACTCATTCTGTAGATCAGCTTTCAAACAAGTTAAATAAATAATCCACTAGATGAAAATATCTAAGGATTAGTGGGCAGGAAAGGTGTCTGAGTGCCATCATGGAGAATCCCATTTAAAACAAATAAGCACTAACACTGAAAAAAATAAAAAATACCCATCACTAAAACCATTATGAAACTAATTTATGACTGTTACTATTATTGAATTCTGATCCAGCAACGAAATTTCAGCTCCTACTCTTTGGATCAATGCTTTGCCGTATCCTCTCAACCAGAAAAAAATTTTTTAATCTAAACCAAAATGTAAACAAAGAATCAGATGCTATTGCTAAGGTATACCCACCCATCTTTGTTTGTCTTTTACTAGTTTTAGTCAGACTATGATCATACTGGGGTACCTCCTTGAATCATTGGTCCAACTAATCAACCCCAGTACATTTTTTTGAGCCTTGTACTTTATCAGTCACTTTTGCCAAACCACTAAGTTACAGGGACATACACACACACCAACACTGGTTGTCAAGCAACATAAATAATAATAAATGTGCCCTTTTAAAGCCTAGCCAAGCTCATGGGCCCTGTTTCCCGGTTTCAATGGCTTATGTGTTCCCCAGCCGGATGAGATGCCAGTCCATCGCAGTGTTACTCAGTGGACTGGAGCAATGTGAAATGAAGTGTTTTGCTCAAGAACACAACGCGTCGCCCCGTCTAGGAATCGAAACCACAACCTTACGATCATGGTGCCAACACTAACCACTAAGCCACACGCCTCCACTGTCAAGCAACATACACACACCAAATCTACTCCTAAGGCTATAGAAGACACTTGCCCAAAGGCACCATGCAGTGGGACTGAACTTGGTATTGTGGTTGGGGAGCAAACTTCTTACCACACCTGTGGCTAAACAGCTATCAAAAGAAATTTTAAAACTATTTACTATTTCAGAATGGCTAAAAAAGGTCAGAAACTATCAAAGGAAAAATTAAGCAAGAAGCTTCAGGACCATACCAAAACTGAACTGGATAAATACAACAAGTTGTTTAATCCACAGACTCATAAACAAGAGAAAACTAAAAAGCCAGAAGGTTTAACTTTGGCAGAAATAATTCAAAAGAAAAGAATGAAGAAGAAAAAGCAATATGTAAGATATCCTTTTCACTATTTCATCCAAACAGGATTTTAGGGTCACGGTTGTAGACAGGGATTATAAAGAGAAAAACCAAATGTAGGGTCACGGTTGTAGACAGGGATTATAAAGAGAAAAACCAAATGTAAAATGGATATCTTAAGTTAAAGCAAAACTAATTCTACAAAAAACAAAAAAAGTTTCTTACCTTGTACCTTTGCAGAAATTATACAAAGCCACACAGGAAGGTAAACACTGCTGGTACACATAATCAGTATATCACATGTTCAAACTTCTGTGTTTTTGTCAACACAATCAATACACCAAGACATCTTGTATAAATGGAATCGATATAATTAAATTAAATTACTGCTTTTATATATTAAATCCCAGAGAAAGTTAATTGTGGGTACTAGTTAATAACTCACCTGCCTGTATTCTAGTTATGTTCCTTATTGTACAGTGCCTATTAACAAATTCTAAAACTAACTCTTTCAGAGAGCAGGCCTTGACCCAAAGAAAGATATCTGGAACAACATTGATGCATTAGAGAAAAAAGTTGACTATAACCTCAGTGTGCTAGCTTGCACAAACCAAATGGAAAAACCTTATGTGGATGAAGAAATATGGAACCAATTCACAAGTCTTGACTTTGTACAAAGTATGGATAAGTTCTTAAACAATACCATGTATGATGTACATCATCATCATCATCATCATCGTTTAACGTCCGCTTTCCATGCTAGCATGGGTTGGACGATTTGACTGAGGACTGGTGAAACCGGATGGCAACACCAGGCTCCAGTCTGATTTGGCAGAGTTTCTACAGCTGGATGTACAAGGTTTATTAAGGAAACTTCCAGTGAAATAAGCTGTTTTTGTCTGAAGTTTAAATAAATGTGTCAAAGTATATTGTTGTCTTATATTTTCGTACAGCTTTTTATCATTTCAGTCTTCATGCAAGTCTAGTCCCAGATACACAAAATGTACTTTTCAGGTGTTTTGATTCAAGAGAAATTTTACTGGTACTTTTAGCAGAATAAAATCATTCTTGCTTTGAGGACAATCACTAAATAGAATCGCTTTTGTTTAAGTTTCTCGTAAGAATTCTCAGTCTAACAAAGGTGTTGCTGGCCCTTAGTGATACATATATTGATAGCAAAAAAAAAATAATAAAAGGACAAAAAAACCGAGCTGAAACAATGATTAAATTTTATATTTTATTTGAATCAGAGAATTTTTTTTTCAGCATTAACAATTGGAGTTTGACAACTATTAAATTAAAATTTTTAAGCAATTTCTTTGTAGAAAGGGGGGAAATGTGATTTTGGCATAAAATAGAGCCCTATAAAGTTAAATATAATTAGTAGGATTATGTTTACTAGTCCTAAAGAATTCTATAAACAATAAACAAAGCTATAAGTTGTTTTACATATATAAGAGAAATAAAACTTTATACTGCTAGAGTGAAGATGCAAGTGAAATGTGCACCTAATTTAAAGCTTAGACAAATGAACTCTCAATGCTGAGAGAGCTTAATTTTCATTGAAAAACTTATATAAAAAATGTTAAAATAAATATAAGAGGGAAGCAATGTGATGTGCCCAGAATATAGAATGAAAAAGGTTTTAATCAACCTCTTCAATGGTAGGGCCACTGCCTGCTCCTGATGTTGCACCATCAGAGGAACCTCCGAAATTTGGCATACCACCAGGCATACCTCCTGGCATACCACCGGGCATACCACCAGTAGCTTGATAGAGCTTTGTGATGATGGGGTTGCAGACTTTTTCTATTTCTTTTTGTTGATGTTCAAACTCTTCTTTTGATGCCAGTTGATTCTGATCTAGCCAACTAATTACTTCTTGACATTTATCAATAATTGTTTTCTTATCACTTTCATTAATTTTGTCCTTCACTTTCTCATCCTCTACTGTTGATTTCATGTTAAAAGCGTAACTTTCCAAAGAATTCTTGGCTGAAACACGCAGGCGTTGCTCCTCATCTTCCTGTCGATATTTTTCAGCTTCATTAACCATTCTTTCAATGTCGTCTTTAGAGAGACGACCTGAAAATAAGAGAGAAATCCGTAAGCTCAATTCACGTCAATAATTTCTAACAACATAGAATGTAAACATTAACCACAACCTACAGAAAACACTAAATACCACAAACTTAGAAAGTAAAACTGGATAAACAAAATTTGCACAACCCCATAGTCTGTCTCCCAAGATTTACTGTCAACTCCAGAAAATTCTAAAACTAGGTAAACAGTAACACTTACCTTTGTCATTTGTGATGGTAATTTTGTTCTCTTTGCCTGTACTTTTATCTGTGGCCGATACATTCAGGATACCGTTTGCATCAATATCAAAGGTTACCTCAATCTGAGGAACACCTCTAGGTGCTGGAGGGATGCCTGTTAGCTCAAATTTTCCAAGCAAGTTGTTATCTTTGGTCATAGCTCTTTCACCTTCATAGACCTGGATCAGCACACCAGGCTGGTTGTCTGAGTATGTGGTGAAAGTTTGGGTCTGTTTGGTTGGAATGGTAGTATTTCTTTTGATTAATGGTGTCATGACACCGCCAGCAGTTTCAATACCCATGGACAGTGGTGCTACATCAAGCAGTAGCAGATCTTGTACTTCTTTGTCTTTTTCCCCTGAGAGGATGGCAGCCTGAACAGCTGGAAATACAAAACATCAAAAGTCAATTAATATACTTCTAGCTATTGAATAACAGCATCAAGTAGGTTAGATTTAACGTTATGGTGACTCGTTACAAAATTAAGGTAGGTAATGTTAGCCAATTGAATAGAAACAGACAAAAACAAAAAACTTACCGGCACCATATGCAACAGCTTCATCTGGATTAATGCTCTTGTTCAATTCTTTGCCATTAAAGAAGTCCTGCAATAATCTCTGAATCTTGGGGATACGGGTTGAACCACCAACCAATACAATCTCGTGTATCTGAGCTTTGTCTAGTTTAGCATCTCGCAGTGATTTCTCAACTGGTTCAAGGGTACTCCTGAAGAGATCAGCATTCAACTCCTCAAACCTGGCTCGGGTGATGGTGGTGTAAAAGTCAATTCCTTCATACAAAGAATCTATTTCAATGCTGGCCTGGGTGCTTGAAGACAAGGTCCTCTTAGCACGTTCACAGGCAGTTCTCAACCGTCGAACAGCACGTTTGTTGTCAATCAGATCTTTCTTGTATTTTCTCTTGAACTCCTGAACAAAGTGAGTTACCATACGGTTGTCAAAATCTTCACCACCCAAGTGAGTATCACCTGCTGTTGATTTTACTTCAAAGATGCCGTCTTCAATAGTTAAAGTGGAGACATCAAAAGTTCCACCACCAAGATCATAGATAAGAATGTTTCTTTCACCACCAACCTAAAAAACAAGATGTGACAGTACATTTTAAGAAGACGTGTAATGCATATCAAGTGAAAAACTGTCACATTATTTGCAAGTGTTGAGAGGATGACATACAAAGACAACTATTATGTAATGCAGTAAATTATTGTAAAAAGTTATCTCTTACCTTTTTGTCCAAACCATAGGCAATAGCTGCTGCGGTGGGTTCGTTAATGATTCTCAAGACATTTAGACCGGCAATAGTACCGGCATCTTTGGTAGCCTGTCTCTGGGAGTCGTTGAAGTAGGCGGGGACAGTGACCACCACGTTTGTTACAGTCTACAAGAAAGAAAATAAGATGGAAAAAGTCACACACGAGAACATACACACGTTAGGGATTCGAGTAAAAAGCTACACGTTATCTGAACTTACCCTGCCCAGATAGGCTTCAGCTGTTTCCTTCATCTTGGTTAAAACCATAGAAGAGATTTCCTCAGGAAAGAAGGTCTTCTCTTCTCCTTTGAACATAACCCGCAGTTTTGGTTTAGTGTTTTCATTCGTCACCGTAAACGGCCAGTGTTTCATGTCACTCTGGACTGATTTGTCATCAAATCGACGACCGATTAGACGTTTTGCATCTGTACAAAAATAGCAAAACAATTATTTCCACCAACTATCACACTTTAGAAACTGATTACAAGCGAATATAAATAAGAACCAAGTTTGTTACTCACCAAAAACGGTGCTCTCTGGGTTCATGGCGACTTGGTTCTTAGCAGCATCTCCGATGAGACGCTCGGTATCAGTAAATGCCACATAGCTGGGAGTGGTACGGTTTCCTTGGTCATTGGCAATGATTTCAACCTTGCCATGTTGAAAGACACCTACACATGAATAGGTGGTCCCCAAATCTATTCCGACTGCTTTTGACATTCTGGAAAGAAAAAAAAAATTTTTTTTTAATTCACATAATTACTTGGGTCAATGTTTACAATATTACCCGGAAACGAAATGAATAAAATTGTGCAATGGGTGTAAAAAAAGAATGTGTAGGAAACGAATATGAAAACAAAAGTGCACAGAAAGTAACGGGCTGTTGGGAGAGGACTTCGGAAAAAATCACAAGATCCGAATTTTTCCCCACATAATTTGAGAAATAAGCTTTTGTTCAATGAAACTTAACGGAAAACTGAAGGCGGATATTAAAAAAATATTAAAAACAAAAAACGTTAACGAAAACAGAACAAGGCGTTTGTTTCAATCTAAATCAACTTGTCCTACTTAACAACGACTTTCAATACTGACATTAGGACGGTGACATTTAATAATAAAAAATAATCCACAGATATACAAGAATGCTAACTACATTAGCATGCTTCAAGATAGATCTATTCAAAATTCCTTCATAACCAAACTGTAACAATCTTCGAAACTTACTTCGACCACAACATACATATACACTTGATCATAAAACATGTAAGGCTATCCAGTTACTTTGCTGCTTTCATAAACGATCGCCGAAAATGCATCTTACACTGTAAATGCAGAATCAAACATCTATATTTATGAAATTCCATGTGAAAAGATGTTTTCAAACTGTTGAAAAACTGAGAAAACAAGTCTTCTCAGATGTCGGTTTAAATAAGGCGAAGTGATAGCAGAATCGTTAGAGCGTCGGAAAAAATTCCTTGCGGTTTATGTTCTGGCTCTTTACATTCTGAGTTCAAATCCTGTTGAGATAATAAACCTTGCCTTTCATTCTTCCGGGATCGATTAAGTAAAGTACCTGCCAACAAGTACTAAGAATTTAATGGTACCAACTAAAACCTCCTACCCTCATTTTTGCTAGCACTGTCAAAAGACATATATGCAGGAAGGGAAGAACCATGAAAGTAGCAATTAAGATGCTATGTGGCTCCAGGTTTTAATTGTCAACCTTCATTTAAGTTCCGGATTCACTTTGAAAAAAAAAAAAAAAAACCCCAAAAAATTCCAGATGGTTTTCTTTGACAGTTTAAGTTCGACACTGCAAGATAACGTTTCATTCTTTCACCATTAAGCATTTACAACAGATACAACACTATCATATATATATATACACACACATACACCTGATTAGATTTCCTTTCTAGCCAGACTTGGCAGCAGTAGCAGTTATATCACACACAGCATGAGGCGAACCGAAGAACATTCCAAGCGCTTCCAAAGCTTTGATTTCAAAAAATTCTTCAGAAATTCTTCATAACTATAAACATTACATTAACAGCGACATGCTTAAATTAATTGTAACGAATAATATTTAAAGAATATTCCCACAAAGAATTACAAACGTAAACAAAATTCTATACTTCTATGTAAGTGACTTCGAAGGAAACTTATTAATGGCGAAGACGAGAAGGAATCTTGAACAGACACATTTGTGTAGTTTGTATATTAATGTGGTGTGTTTATCATTAGAACATAGTTTAGGGGTTTTGTTATGATAATAGTTGTGTTTCTCGCTGAGATGGAAAATAGAAAAATAGAAGAGAAACCATGAAACCATAATAATGGTTTCTCTTCCACAATAATGGTGAGGAACCGTTTCATGTGAAATATTTAGATATTCACTGACAGATTAAAGGATGTAAACATATGCTGTGGCACTCATTAGTTTCTTCTCGGCGCTTTTAGTTGAAGACAATAAATATTTATAAAAGACAACAATGTAAGAAGCGAAGAACGACGCCAAATCAATACAAGATGGTTCTGGAATCGGCAGAGCGGTGGAATGGTTAAGTTATTATTGCTGCTTATGAACTCTCTTTTATCGTTTTCCTCGTTCAATGTTGTTAAACAAGGTATATTAATATTAAAAATAATGATTATGTACATGATAAATTAAGCGACGGATTTGAGATCAAACGATAAAGAAGAAGGAAGGGAGACAGAAAACGAGAAAAGATGGTTCGAGAATCATAAAACGGTAACAAGCAGAAATATATTCGAGGCTAGCAGAAGAAGATCGTAAAAAAAAAAGCAGGAATCAATATAAATGTTTGCACAAAAATGTAGTGAAAGATCCAAGGAACCCGTTAAGAATATAAATAGATAAATAATAGCTTGCGAAATACCTCAATTGCCTTCTCAAGCACGGAGCTTCGGCGACAGTAGACCAATTGCAAGTGAAGCAATGTCTGAAAAGACTGACGACTTCTCGTTGAGGTTTGGCTGAAACTGATTCAATGACGTCACTTGTATTAACCAATCAACACGCAGCAGAACGTTCTGGAAGCGAAGGTTTTTTTTTTCTTTTTTTTTAAATTTGAAAAAAAAATTATATTTTCCATCCTTCTCCTTAACAATAAACACACTATATGCTCGACCATGCAGCCCAGTATTTTGTCATTAGCTTAGTGAATATTTGTTGTAAATGACAGTCACATGTCCTTTATTACGCTCGTTAAATTATAAAAACAGCACATGAATACCTCATTTCACTTTTCTCCTACCATCCCTCGTACGATACATGCATGCATATGTGTGTGTGTGTTGTGTCTGAAGACTATGTATTCTCGAACCATCCAAAAGGCAGGAGTGTATAATTGTTACACACGCATAAATGTGTGCGAGTAAGATTATATATATATATATATATATATATATATATATATATATATATGTGTGTGTGTGTGTGTGTGTTGCGTGTGTGTGTGTGCGTGTATGTGTGTGCGTGCGTGTGTATACGTGCATAATTTATGAAAGGGTTATTGCTTTATGTTAATAAATTTGTTTATATATTCAATCGGCAATAATGATAGTTGTAGCGGCGTGAAAAATATTTTACCAGAAGAAAAATATACACGTGTACTATATATATATATATATCACGCGTGTGCGTGTGTAACTTCTGTGTATCTATCTATATATATATATATATACACACACACACACACATGTATATATGCGTGTGTGTTTATATATATATATTTATATATATGCGCACACACATATATATAACAAAAAATACATTATGTGCGTGTGCGGCCTGGCATGCATTTATGTATTTATTGTAAATTAGCAGTGAGAAGCCGGTTTAGTTTTCTGGTGCAACAGTTGCTTCGATGGAATCCAGGAGAAAGGTCACAGGAAAACTTCAGCAAATGACTTAATGTTTCATTTTTTTTGTTTTTGTTTTTCTTTTGGTGCTATTGCTTTATTTGAAATATTGAATAAAACGTAATTTTCTTCATACACATGTATTACCATTATATAAATTGTGTTGTCATAATTATGTACAGACGGGTCAGGTATTTTCAATTAATTTGAAACAACTTAAAATAGTTTATTATTTTAATTATTATACATAAAAAAAATTAAATGTGACATTTATTAGTCAAAATTGTGTTTTTTTTTTCTTCTAGGCACTTTATTACCCATCCATCAAAAATGATTTAATAAAAATTAACGTAGCTAACAAAGGCAAGATGATCGACCTAAAGCTTTTTAAAATTGTTTCCCATTTACAGTTTTTAAATATAAAAAGCATGGGCGTGGCTAACCATGTGGTTTCAGTTTCATTTATGTATGTATGTATGTATGTATGTATGTATGTATGTATGTATGTATATGTGTGCGTGTGTATACATATATGTGTGAATTTTTGTCTTGACATCACGTGATGGTTGTAATCGAGCATCACTGTCATACAAGCGCTGTTCGTTTCTAAACTTCCTTGAGAAAACGTCTGATCACGGGGTAAAGTTTTGCTTGTAAACGAGTGGGGGTTAGCGACAGAAAGAGCGTCCAGCTGTAGAAAATCTGCCTCAACGAATTACGTCTGAGCCATGCAAGCATGATAAAGTAGACGTTAAAACGACGACGATGATGATGAAAAGAGAGTCCGTGAAATTATAATATTTGATAGTTTATTCGGTAAATTTTCAGATTAACACCCGCACGATTTTCACTAGGGTTTTAGGGTTAGGGTTACGGTTTAGGGTTACAGTTACGGTTAGGGTTTTAGGATTGGAGAATTCCGTCTCTAACCCTAACCCTGGTCCTAACCCTAACACTAACCCTAACTCTAAACCCTAACCCTAACCCTAACCCTAAAACTAACCCTAAACCCTAACCTTGACCCTAAAACCCTAACCATGACCCTAAAACCCTAACCCCAACACCCTAGTGAAGATCGTGCGGGTGTTAATCTGAACATTTACCGTTTATTCCTTTATTCAACGATTCTCGGTAAAAAAAAGGGTTATCGATGTTTTCATGTGAAATATTATCTAGGTTATTATGTTATGCACCAAACTCAAACCATCAATGATCTTACTTCTCTGGACATGTGGTAAGAATGTCTCGGGAAAGAATCGCTGGACAGGTCTTACCGGGCTAGACCACGAGCGAGATGGTTGGATAACATCCATAAGCTTGTTTGATCTCGCTTAGGGATTGAGCCAGTTCAACTGGAAACAATTGCTTTTGAAAGCACCCTGTCGAAATCGTGCTTGACGACTCTGCTTCCACCACCCTCCCAGGATTAAGTGGGTATGAAAATAGTATTTAATCCAAGTAGCCTTGTGAAATATCTCTGAACTCTCCTTATAAAAATCTGAGGGAAAACTAAACTGGTCATTTAAAGATATTTCTTACAATACATCACACGTTAACGAGAATGGGTCTCTCCATTGTCGCTCGACCCCCTAGAAATAGCACATATATATCCCTCAAACCATACTCTGTCTTAAAAAGAGAAAGATGCATTGGTCAATGTTTAGAACGTAGTAGTCATGGTTTGAGTGCCTATGATCGTACATCTGCTTGGTCAGGGCTCCCCCACACCTCGGATAAGACCAAATTTGTCACGTTCTAATTTTGGATGATTCTTTCCCGAAATTACACAGGGCCGGGTTAAGACCCATAGAGGCCCTAAGCACTTAAAAGATCTTGGGGCCCCCATATATATGTACATATGTAATTCAAAATATAAACAATAATAAACCATAAAATAAATTTTTGGTTTTCAAAATGAAACAAAACTATCAGTAAGATGGAAAATGTTTATTTATTTATATTTGAAAAGTTTTCGCCTACTGTTTTAATTGCAAATCTGATAAGATCTTTACTGACACCACGAAACACTTCGAAATTATCTTAGCAAATTTAAAGCGATTTCTTTTGTGCCGTAAAACATTTACCATTTCTGTGATGCCCCGCTCCCCTTTATGCTTCAAGCACGTGTTTATTTTGCTCAAAGGTTAATCCAGCGCTATTTATACATCTAAACTAAGAATTAAATAATAAAATAAATGCGCCTTTTTAAAGCCTAGCCAGGCTCATGGGCCCGGTTTCAATGTCGTATGTGTAAGTAGATGTCGGAGTCGATAAACGCACATCTACTTATTATAATTTATTTATTTTCTTGTACATGGCTGGAGGTCGATGAGAGGTCAAGGATTCCATGAAGCGGTCGATGGTCTAAAAAGTTTGGGAACCCCTGCCGTAAACAGTAGACCAGAAGTGCCGGCTCCACAAAAGCATCGCCGGGTGGGAATAACGCCCCCCATCCATCTACGCTGCTATTTGAAAATCATTTTTACGATTGTAAGACGAAGTAAAGAATGTTGTCTAAAATCTCCAAACATTGATTATCATAAGAAACAAGAAGCATTTCGTTATAATTTAACCTCGATATATTTCCAGAATATTTTATCTGATTTAGAATTTTATATAAATCGATCTTCCGTGATTAAAATATCTTGACGGTTTAATGGTCTAGTTCAGTGACTCTCAACCATTTATTTATTTAAAAAAATTTTTTTTTTTACCAATGGATCCCCTTGATTCCTATTTTGCTCTACTGGACCTCCATTGTCATTCGGTGTTTTAAAAATTCTGTTGTATTTTTATAATTAAATATTATCAGGAATTTGGAAGATACTTGCCCAAGGTGCCATGTCGTGGGACTGAACCCGCAACCTTATGGTTGGGAAGTAATCTTCTTACCACGCATGCACCGTGTAAAAAAAAAAGTAGTTAAAACATTTTGCGTATTGCAGAAATATAACCAATTTCTTGCACGTAAACTTGAACAAACTCATATATGGACCCTCACCACCACCAACGGTTATATGAACCCCGGATGAGAAGCACTGGTCCAGTAGCTGCATATAACCATTTTTGGTGCTAGAAACATTAAGACTTTTGGCGCTCCTTCGTTTCTGCGGGTCAAAAGGAAAGAATGCCGGACTTTTCTTACATCTCTTATGGAAGAAACTTTCGACATGTTGCTTCTCAAAGCCCAGTTACAAGTCGTCCAACACAATCCAATAATGTGCCGGATTGGCCGTTTTACAGAACAGCACTTTGAGAAAACTTCCGTAAACATCGCTTTTATTTAGGATCATTGATAACGAGCCACAAGAGGTTTCTCGTTCGCTTTAGAGTTTTTAGTCGAGTACTTTTTTAAGCGTGGGCGATATCTTTCGTTAAAAATAATTTTTATTTTGTTCATTTCTTTATTTTTAATAATTTAGTATTTCAAGAACGAATATATTCAATGATGAAAATAAATTCGTGGGACCTACGTTGTACAGCATTACCTATGTTTGTGTTTAAAAAATGAAAATATTCAATAATATGACAGAATAGATAGAGTGCCATGACAAAATGTTTCCCGGGTTCAAATCACGCTGGGATCAACTTAGCCTTCCATCCTACAGAGATCGATGAAATAAAATACCAGCCAAACTCTGGAGAATGTTTACTATTCCTATAAAGCATCCCAGATGTGAATAAAATTAAATAATAGGGAACTAATTAATAAAATATTCGATAATGTTATATAAATAACGAAAGTATTCGGAACTGAAAGTAAATCGATGACATTCGCTTTGTCCATAAGAGACGAGAAAGCTCGAATTCTAGAAACGATAATTGCGTCATAGTCGCTGACGACGGATATGACGCAACAAAAGGCTAACGAAACGAGGCTACAGAATATTCGTTAAGTTGTTGATTTGCTTGCTGCTATGTTTTCCAGCTACAGACTTCCCTTCAATTAACCCGATAATTATATCACTAAATCACAGTTGTCTTGTTGTTTTACTTTTACTCTCTCTCTCTCTCTCTCTCTCTCTCTCTCTCTCTCTCTCTCTCTCTCTCTCTCTCTCTCTCTTTCTCTCTTTCTCTCCCTCTCTCTTCTCGCTCATTCACTCTTTCTCTCCTCTCACTCCCTTACTGTTTTCGCTTATCCTTTGTCACTTTAAAAGCTCTTACCATTTCTCTTTTTTTCTCTCTTCTCACTCATTCACTCTTTCTCTCCTCTCACTCCCTCACTGTTTTCACTTACCCTTTGTCACTCAAGTACTCACCT
>NC_142943.1:13883933-13941433 GCF_046866305.1 Octopus bimaculoides
CATAATGGGATTGAACTCAGAACCATGTGGTTGAGCAGCAAACTTTTTACCTCACACACAGCAACTTAATTGCTTTGAGATGCCATCCACTGTGTAAGCCTTGTCTGTTTGGATTTTTAATGCTCACTACATTGTATGTTTTCACTATTTTCACTATTTCACAACACGTTACAGACTTGTATTTTTTTAACATGACCCTTCCCCTATGCGAATCTATGTAGGTGCAGTCATGTGAAACACACCTACAACTAATAAGTATAAATTCTGAGTAGTTACGAGACACTATTATGAGTTTAGATGGGGAAACAATATAACATAGCATTCGTGGTTTTCTGAAGAATTTTATCAAAGTAAATGAGCTAAATTAGCACCAATTAGAAAATAAAACTAGGTCATAATCACAGCTTTCTTACGATTAAATGTTATTGTAGTATTGGTAAAAATGAACAAGTAACTATAAAAATAAAAAGAAATAGACTTGTTTGGTAACTATTTAAAATCATGTCATTGGCTTTCATGTAAGGAACTAAAAATCCATTTAAAGTTGACACACACCAACCAATAGTCAATTTCATAGACTAACATATATTGACATGTTTATCGTGACTGGTGGTAAGAAGCTTACTTCCCACCCACATGGTTCTGGGTTCAGTCCCACTGCGTGGTACCTTGGTCAAGTGTTTTCTACTATAGCCTTGGGCTGACCAAAGACTTGTGAGTGGATTTGGTCGATAAAAACTGAAAGGAGCCCGTCATATACGAGTATATGTGTGTGAATGTGTTTGTCCCCCATCAACACTTGACAACTGGGGATGGTTTGTTTATGTCCTTGTAACTTAGCGGTTTGACAAGAGACCAATAGAATAAGTACCAGGCTTAACAAATAATTACAACAGTCGATTCTGGTGTTCCAGTATGGCCACAGTCTAATGACTTATACAAGTAAAAGATAAAAGCAGACAAATATATATATATATATATATATATATATATATATGCACACACACACATATATGCAATTATAGACACAACATATATATATATATTTACACACTTTTTACTCTTACCCATTACTCTTGCTTAAGAGCCATGCCCATGCTAGGGCACCATCAATTAGTGTTACTACACTTTCATTAACCCATCTTTAATAGTTGGTATTTGGTGTGTGCGTATATGGATATATGCGTGCATGCGATAATATACGCAGTTTTAAACGCGTTTTGACCTTGTCACTACACAGTAATTTCCCTTTGTCTTTAACGGTGATATTTCACAGGAATTTTCAATTGGCCGGATAACTGAAGAGATGCTGGCATGGGCTCCCACTCTGGCATCCGAAACTCGGAGTTTTATCATGGCTACTGAATAAGTGTCACATATTTTTCCAGATATATATATATATATATATATATATATATATAATACATATACACACATATACATATACACACATATACATATACACACATATACACACAAATATACATATACATACATGTTTTTGTGTGCATGTATGTATATATGTATGTTTGTATGAATGCAAAGGATCCTTAGTTCTCATTAGAACTTCCTTCTAGAAGAAAGTAATTAAACTTGTATGAAAGAAACATGATGTGCTGTCAGTTTCTGGTCGAATCAACCCTTCTTGTACCACTGGTCTTATTGCTGATTACACTGGAAAGTGGGTCTGGTTTTGTGCAACACATTATTCACTCAAAACAAGGGCTTCTTGGATTCTCAGAACATTTTGCATGGGTAAAGGGTAAAAGTAAAGACCCCCTTCAATCATGATTGCACTTAAAAAATTCCCCTCCAAGTCACAAGTCCGGGCAAGGTTATTTATAGAAGACCAGTAGTAGTCACCCACGCATACCAGCCTCCCATCTCTATGCCACTGATGTTATCTGAGGGAAAAGCAAGGCCAATACAGTTTGGCACCAGTAATGTCGCAACTCAGTTTTACAGCTGAATGAACTAGAATGACATGAAATGAAGTATCTTGCTCAAGAACACAACACACAACCCAACTGGGTTTAGGAAGTGATCTCATTTGGTCACAAATTAGCTTCCATCATGTATAATATGTATGTATACACACCCATTCTTGTACCTGTATAATAAAAACAGCAAAAATAACTAAATTCACACACACTGAGTTTATGCATTATAAATTGCAGAATTAAAGAAATCACCATAAAATCCTGGTAAACTGTGAAAGAGCACGTAGTACATGGTAGCATAGAGGAAATACATGAAAGGCACATCATCATTGATAATGGCACTGGCTCTGAAGCAGGGGTGGACTGAGAGTATTAAGGGCCCTTGGGCATAACTGTTTACCGGGCCACTTTGAATGTGTGTTTTAGTAGAGTTAACATGTAGAATGTGGGCCCCTCAGAGCTCTGGGCCCTTGGGCAGTGCCCAATTGACCGACGGCTCAGTCTGCCCCTGCTCTGAGGAAAGGTGACTGATAAGCCAATTAATCAATTAGTTAGTTGATTTATTAATTATAAAATTTGCTGATAATAGATCTTATTGAACTGTGTAGCACTTGTTAAGTGTAGAATTAGAGAGAAAAGTAGACCATAGCAAGTCATACAGAAAAATGTAAAGACCAATTTTTTCAATTATACTTCAGCATTTCTCATGGCATCAGCAGACAAAATGGAAAAGGCATTGCCCTGGAGGAGAACGAGGGAGATGCTCTGGAACAGCCACTCTGACATACGGAGCTCACACTTATGAACAGCAATCTCTGCCCTGATAGCTGTTGAGGAGGGATATGGTCCAGGGGCCAAGAATGCCGGAGGTCTCAACTGCCACAGGCTCAACCATAAACCAATTGGAGAGCCACTGATAACTTGACAGTTTGTTTTTCTCAGTTTAATGAGCAGCAGAGTCTGGGATGGTGGTTGACAACACCAAGCTGTCACTGGAGAAAGTGTCACAGTATATGGCATACCAGGAGAGGGATCTACTGCCATGGAACAGGAAAATTGTCATACTGTCTGGCCTTTTACCATCCCCTTGGTCTAGCCCCACTGGCTTGAGCTGGGAAGGGAAGCGTGTGGTGTCTAGGCCCTGCTTTATGGTCTTGTTAAGGGTGGCATGGTGTGGAAGGCAGGCCAGCACTATGATGGCAGGACAGTTGCACTGACTTGACCAACACTGTTTGACATGTTTCTGCTCAGCCTCTGATCCTCATAGTGGAGCTTGGCTCAATGCAGCGCCTTCACTTGCAACTGGCACTCAGCTTGATAGTGACTACTTGAGCATTGGTGCTTACCTAAGGCTTGGTCTTCATTAGACCATATAATCATGTGATTATGTGACCGACCAGACTATCAGATGTTGTTACACATTGCTGGTCACAATGCGCTTTGCACTGTTTTAGCCATCAAACGATGCCACCCTGCTGGCTAGGCAAGCAGGCCAACACTCCCCCTTGATCAAAAGGGGTTTGGAGTAACATGAAACGAAGTGTTTTGCTCAAGAAAACAACACTCCACCTGGTCTGGGAATTGAACCCACGAACTAGCGATCATGAGTACAACAGCCTAACCACTGTGCCATGCACTTTCATAGACCATGTAATAATGGAACAATGCAATGTAGAGAAAGCTACTACATTACATGCTATAAAAGCTTCCAGAAACTACTTAAGCACCAAATCAGAATGTTTTGAGCCTTGCAAATATTTCTTTAAATTTCATGGTCTATCATTCATCTTATATCTCCTCTTTATCTGTTATTGTTATTGTTATCGTTGTTGTTCACACAATGAGATGACAAAATTGTTAGCATGCTGAACAAATTGCTTAGCAGCATTTCATCCATTTTTATGTTCTGAGTTCAAATTCCACAAAGGTTGACTGTGCCTTTCATCCTTTTAGGGAGCAATAAAAATAAATACCAGTTGAACACTGGAATCAATGTAATTGACTTCCTCACCTCTTGGTTGCTGGAATTATGGTAAAATAAGAAAGGATTATTATTATTATTATTATCATTCAAGGCTGTGAGCTGGCAGAATCGTTAGCATGCAGGGCAAAATGCTCAGCGACATTTTGTCTGTCTTTACATTCTGAGTTCAAATTCTGCAAAGGTTGACTTTGCCTTTCATCTTTTCGGGATCAATAAATTAAGTACCAATCAAATACTGGGGTCGATGTGATCGACACTTCCCCTCCCCACAAATTCCAGGTCTTGTACCTATAGCAGAAAGGATTATTATTATTATCATTATTATTATTATTATTATCATTATTATTATTATTATTATTGTTGTTGTTGTTGTTGTTGAGGAGGCAAGCTGGCAGAATCGTTAGCGCACTGGACGAAATGCTGAGCAGTATTTCACCCATCACTACATTTTGAGTTCAAGTTCTGCCAAGGTCGACATTACCTTCCATCCTTTTGGGGTCAATGAATTAAGTGCCAGTTGAACACTGGGGTCAATGTAATCGACACATCCCCTCCCGCTAGTGGCAAAATTTGAAACCATTATTATTATTGGGCGTTTGGCATCTAGAATGTTGCCAGGCGCTCACTGCATTGTATCAGCTGCCCAAAACCATTAGCAGGAAAACAACCCAAGATTTCTATAGGGAGCTAGTTGAGGGTGTGAATGATAGTGACCTAGGATTGAATCTAGGCATCGACAAGAATGGTCTGAGTAGTCTCTTCCAGAGGACCTTCGAGTTGAGAATCATGGACAATTTCCAATTTTTTTGGCTTAGCATTGCTACAGAGGGGCATTGCCTGTTTGAGACAAGCTCTTCAGGCATAGAAGTGCCAACAGCCAAACCTGCCCGAGTTACTTGCAGGGGGACAAAACTGTCCTGGTATTTGTTTGTTTATAACCCTGTCACTGAGCCAATTGGCAAAAAAGACTGTGTAAGCGACTGTGCGAAGGAGAGGTGACGAGAATGGCTTCTTTAATACATCGCACGGTCGATACAATAAAATATAAAAAGGATAAATGAGTATAAGTGCCAGAGGGAAAAGAGAGACGCAACCGGGTAGAATGTTTAAGAGAAGATTTTATTGATAGGTTAACATGTGTGTCTGTGTGTGCGACATATATGCATAATAATAGACAGGCTGTCCTGTATACAAAGTGTGTATATACAAACATGGATGTATGCGTGTGCGATAAGTACAGAGCATTGAAAGAGTCTATAATATGACGTTAGAAGAATGTTTAGACACAAGGATGATAAATACCAGTTCGTAGTCAAGGTACACGATAGTTGAAATGCTGTATCAAGAAGTTGTGGCTGCAATGCAGAGCTGGTTGAAGTACTGTCGTATAAGAAGTTGTGGCTACGATGCAGAGCTGGTCGCTTGTTACAGGAGTTCTCGCAGGTCGTATTTGCTGTTAACTATGATGAAGTAATTCACAAAGAGTGTTGAGATAGAACCTGTGTGAGTGCTGCTGGTCGCTGTGTACATAGAGAGACGATGTTGATGTTGTTGGAAGAGTGTTGATGAGTCTCCATGTGGCTGCTGTTGTGTCATCGCTGGAACTGGCTGTGTGCTCTGTGGTCAGTGGCTAGACCTCAAAAGGTCTGGAGCCGAAAGACCTCGACTCGCTGTGTCGCTGAAGTTTTATAGCGTGCAGTCGGCTAACTGGAAGTTTAGAAGAGACTGTCTCATGTGACCTTATCTGAAGGCTGCGATTGGTTGCGTTGCATATTGGCGCGCAATAGAGCAAGAGACAAATTGTTCCAATACCAACCAATCAGAGTAGTGGACACAACAGGGTCCAAAAGAGCGGCCGAAGGTTAGCTGTTATCTACTACGTCCGTATTTATGTATATATAACAGAGAGAGAGAGAGGGGGGATTTCCCTTCAGGTGTACGCTACAACCGATAGAGTAAGTACTAGACTTACAAATGCTGTATCAAGAAGTTGTGGCTGCAATGCAGAGCCGATTGAAGTACTGTCGTATAAGAAGTTGTGGCTACGATGCAGAGCCGATCCCTTGTTACAGGAGTTCTTGCAGGTCGTATAACAAGTACTGGGGTCGATCTATTCGACTAAAACTGTTCAAGGCGGTGCCTCCGCATGGCCGCAGCCCAAATGCTGAAACAAAGTAAAAGATGCAGATAAAAAGAAAATCTTAAAATTTCCCCTATATGACACAGAAATTTGTCAACAACACAAAAAATCTCTTAATACAAGCAGTAGATTATCATCTACCGTAAAACAACCTATCAAAGACCATTTAACCATGAAAACAATCTATAGAATGAATGACCAACGAACCATGAAAAGATCCCCTGTACGTTTGATGAATAAGTCATCTTCAATAAATAAATAAAGAACTAAAGAAATAAATGAAAACAAGTAACTCTAATAACAAAAAGCAGTGTGGCCAACGAACTATAACAACATTTACTGCGAAAGTTCACTAGTAATCTTCATCAACGAACCATAAAATAACTTCCTGTACAAGGTGACGAACAAGTAATTACCATATAAACAATTAAATCTAGAAAAAAGCATGACCAGTGAGTAGTAAATAAGAGCTTTCCTACTTTGAGTGACAGGATGTATGCTTCGTGATCATAGATTTAGCTAGCAATAAAAATATGCATTAAAAAAAAAAACGTAAAACAATCAATTTAGGAAGACGAAAATTTGGGCGTTCTTAGAAATTACAAACCAATCAAATACAAGTAACGCGCAAATTAATCTGGAAAACAAAAGAACAATGGATCCGTACCAATGGAAATAATAGAAAAAGACATGCTCTATCAAATTATTGAAGTTCTTGTCTGACGATCGCGATGACGTGAAACATAAATCGCGAGAAAGGAATTCAGCTTTGAATAAACTCTCTCTCTCTCTCTCTCTCTCTCTCTCTCTCTCTCTCTCTCTCTCTCTCTCTCTCTCTCTCTGTATATATATATATATATATATATATACAGCAAATTATCAAGAAGGAGAATGAAAATGTTTTTTACAAAGAAGTACAAAATGAAGAAAATAATATATAAAACATTAATATATAAAAAAATAAATATTTTTTAATTTTTTTATTATTTTTTTATATATTATTGTTTTATATATTATTTTCTTCATTTTGTACTTCTTTGTAAAAAACATTTTCATTCTCCTTCTTGATAATTTGCTTTCGCAATGAAAACCGGTTAGAAATTTTTATTAAAATATGCTTCCAGTTTAGCATTCTGCCTTTTTTTTTCATTTTCCTATTATCTCTCCACGTGCGGTTAACACAACCCCACTATTTACTGACTTATATATATATATATATATATATATATATATATATATATATATATATATATATATATATATATACGATATTGATAACCAGCGTTGGTTTGTTTACGTCCCCAAAACCTAGCGTTTCTATAAAAAAGAAGCTGATAGATTAGGTACTAATTTAAAAAAAATATATACTCTAGTTGGATTGTTCGACTAAACCCTTTAAGGCGGTGCCCTAATATGGCCGCAGTCCAATGACTGAAACATAATACACACACACACACACATGCACATATCGTCAGTAGCTCATATATTCGAAAAAGCATTAGTGCAATAATCTTTTTTTTTATTTTAGGTAGTTAAATGTTATGGTCGATCAGAGCGTGACCATTGGTTTTGCACCTATAAAGCGTTTAGCAGCGTAAGCGACTCGTCAGACTCAAATGGCTGAAGGCACATGACCTCTCTACCTTAACAATAAATTCAAATATAGACCCCCCCCCCATCTTTAAATTAGCATTCGAAAATACATAACACCCTAATCACCAACAAACATTGAACATCAGATCTTTTCTGTTTGGCTACCACTTTCCAATTTCTTTTTGTTCCAATTGATTTCATATTTGGTGTATTGGTGTAGTTATGTACTGTAATCATTAACATGCAATTCATTTTCTCCATAAATCAATAAATAGAGAGTAAATAGCATCTAAATCTATCCAATAGAAATTGCTGGCATGCGAATTTGTCCAATGGAATCGAATGGAAAGTTGTAGAACTCTCTAGAATGTTCTAACGGCTTACCGCTATATAAGCAGAGCTGGTAGAGGGGCGCTTCTCCTTTTGCCTTTGTCTTTTCTTGTCATATACTGTCCGAGAGACAGGTAATAAACCTAACTGGCGTATCACAGGGTTCTTCTTTGCGGGTGAATGAGAGAAGCACGACGAATTGGTGTCATCGATCGGATAAGAAAGACTATCCTTGCCGAGTGAACTTTTTACCTTGATGTTGATAACAATTATTTGAAAGGTAAACAACCAGTTTTGCACATAAACTTCAGTCTTCTTGTATTTCTAGTATCAGCTGCATTATTGTTTTGTCAAGAGTTTCACTGAATATAATACTTTATATTATGTAACATCGAGTTTTACTGTAAGCTATTTTTTTTACCTGTGGAGACACAATGGCCCAGTGGTTAGGGCAGCGGACTCGCGGTCATAGGATTGCGGTTTCGATTCCAAGACCGGGCGTTGTGAGTGTTTATTGAGCGAAAACACCTAAAGCTCCACGAGGCTCCGGCAGGGGATGGTGGCGAACCCTGCTGTACTCTTTCACCACAACTTTCTCTCACTCTTTCTTCCTGTTTCTGTTGTGCCTGTAATTCAAAGGGTCAGCCTTGTCACACTGTGACATGCTGAATATCCCCGAGAACTACGTTAAGGGTACACGTGTCTGTGGAGTGCTCAGCCACTTGCACGTTAATTTCACGAGCAGGCTGTTCTGTTGATCGGATCAACTGGAACCCTCGACTTCGTAAGCGACGGAGTGCCAACAACATTTTTTACCTTGACAACAATGGCGGAACAAAGAGGTGAGCTGAGAAAGTTGTTCCCACAACAACTTTGACTTCAGAGGGAACAAATGGAGGTACAGGCACAGCAGCAGAGAAGACATGGAAGCTTTGAGAAGGCTGATTCAAGTTCAAATTTCTGAAAGGGATTCCAGTCCAAGTTCCTATCTTTCAACTTCTTCAACTACTATCCACCATTTGCTACTTTTGATTCAACATCAGAACTGTGGCCTGATTACTGGTCAAAACTCTGCAATTTTGTTGTGACTAACGCCGTGCCTGACCAGCGCAAGGCTCAGGTTTTTTTGACGAACCAAACCGCTACCATCTATAAACAACTGGCGAATCTGGCTATTTACTCAACAGAGTCCGCCCAATGATATTAACGAGCTGATGATGGAAGAAATTGTCAACTTTATGAATGAACAATTCGACCCAAAACGTTTCATTGTGCGAGAACGTTTCAAGAACTGTAGTGACATGCAACGAAAGCCAGGCGAAACTCTTCAGGAGCTGGCAGCGCGTATACGTCAAGACGCTGCTACCCATGACTTTCTTTCGATCACAGACCCTCAAGATGAAGCTCTTAGACAGAGATTCATATGTTCTGTCAACAATGAAGCTGTTTTGAAGGCTCTTTTCGAGATCAAGGACACAGAGCTGGACTTTGCCCGGGCTGTCGAAGTCGCGATTGAGACCGAAGATGCGGCGATGGTTTACGGTTTACGGTTCGAAGACCAGGCCTGTCAACGAGGACAAGCAGAGACAGAACAAGGGTCAACGAAAAACCCACCAGCAGTCTAATTCCACAGATCCTGAGTTGAAGTATTACAGATGTGGAAAGGCCCATAAAGTGACAGACTGCCCTACAAAGAAGTCAATGCCACTTTTGTGACAAGAAAGGACATTTGGAAGCTGTAAGAAGCAAGGACAGCAACGGGAAAATCGTTCCCAACCTTCCGTCAAGAGAATCACGAAAGCAGAGCTTGTCAAAACAATCTTCGATGAAGTTTCCGATGATACTTCTAGGTTAGTTGTGCCAATCACAGTCCAGAACCGACAGTACACGATGGAACTGGACACTGCAACTATAGGAAATTTCGTTTCTTTGCTGGTCTGGAAACAACTAGGAAAACTGAAGCTGGATGATGTCAGACTTCGCTACGAGTCTACCAGCAAGCACGACCTGCCCGTGCTAGGAACTTTTATGGACCAAACCAAGGATCCAATGACTGATAAACAAAGCTCAATTTCTTACTTAGTCACCAAGATCCCTAACTTGAACTTGCTGGGACGAAACGCTATCCAGACACTGGGAATCTCTGTAGACAATGCACTTGAGCTGAGATGCATAGAGAGTCGAGACAAGAGTGAGGGTGCAAGAACATCGCATCCTAAGACCTCTAACGAGCCTTATACTTCACTGCTTTAAAGATTTCAAACTGGAAGTAAAGTTCAAGTCTGATGCGAAGCCGGTTTTTCACGAGGCACGACTGGGTTGTGACACGTCCAACGTTGGAATTGGAGCGGTCCTGTTTCATCGCTATCCGGATGGAAGCGAGCGACCAACTGCCAAAGTGTCCAAGACTCACGTCTGCAGAAAGAAATTACAGCTAAATCCACAAGGAAGCCCTAGCCATTATTTTTGGCTTGCGAAAATTCTACCAGTATCTGTATGGACGTCAGTTCATACTGGTGACTGATCATAAACCACTGACGGCACTGTTCGGCCCGAAGAAAAGGACACCACTTATCGCAGGCAACCGACTAGTTCGATGGGCTTGTAGCTGAACCAGTTTGACTACACAATCGAATACCGGACACAGCGGATCATGTCAATGCAAATGCTTTTAGTCGCTTGCCATCTGAAGACGACAACGACTTCGACAGAGAGGAAAGTGATGAAGACATGGACATAGTGTGTGCCATCAATGTTCTCAGTCTTCAAGTCAAACTTGTGGACAGCAACATCCTCTATCAACAGTTTGAGAAAGATACAGTGATAACGACAGTGATACGCTATGTCCGCGAAGGGTGGCCAACGAAGCACACTAAGACCAACGATAAAGTCGGAAAGTTCCGGAAGTTGTCGTATGTACTCAGTATCTATCATGGATGCCTCGTCCATGAATCAAGAGTTGTGATTCCACAGAGCCTACAGTCCAATATCCTAGTTCTACTGCATATCGGCCACTTCGGCATGGAACGTATGAAGCAGTTGGCAAGAAACGCTGTCTACTGGCCCGGTATTGATGCAGCTATTGAGATGGCTAATCGATAATGTGACTCGTGCGGCGAACCTCAAAACAAGCCATCCAACACTGCAGTTCACCCATGGATGCTGCCAGAGAAGCCATAGAGCCGCTTACACGTGGATCATGCCATTAACTTCATGGGTACGAACTGGCTGGTGATCGCGAATGCTTTCTCACGGTATCCATGCATTCATCTGATGTCATCCAAATCCACTAGAGCCACTCTAGATCTGCTGGAAGAGGACTTTGCTCACTTCGGATACCTTCACATGCTGGTCATAGATAATTCATCAACTTTTCTTTCTGAAGTTCAGAGCTGCTGCAAAGAACGTGGGATCACACATCTGACAGGAGCACCGTACCATCCAGTCACCAACGGCGCAGTAGAACGTTCGGTGCAGTGATTCAAACAAGTACTGAGAAAGTCTACTCTGCCCCCGAACCGAGCTCTTCAAGAATTCTTGATGCAGTACCAGAGAACGCCGACACCCTGTGGATTCTCTTCAAGCGAACTCTTGGTGTCCCGACAGATACGAACTAGGATTGACTAGTTCACACACACACACACACACACACACATTTATGACGGCGTTCTTTCAGTTTCCGTCTACTAAATCCACTCACAAGGCTTTGGTCGGCTCTAGGCTATAGTAGAAGACACTTGCCCAAGGTACCACGCAGTGGGACTAAACCCGGAACCATGTGGTTGGGAAGCAAGCTTCTTATCACACAGCCACGCCTGGGTCTCCACACAGCCACGCCTGCGCCTCCACACAGCCACGCCTACGCCTCCACACAGCCACGCCTGCGTATATATATATATATATATATGCTTTAAAATATTGCTATTAACTTCACATTAAGGAGTGGAACGTACAATTTCCTGTAATTCAGACCACCTCATGGTCCCTGCAGATAAAATGGAAAAGGCATTGCCCCAAAGGATGGTAAGAGAGAGAGAGATGCGCTGGTACAACCAATCTGACTCACGGGGTTTATAAGAGTGACACAGATGCTAACTCGCAAAGTCACAATTAATATTGACGATTAATCAGCGAGATCAATTCCTGCTAGTCACCATCTGAATGTGTGTAGGAACAAATTATATTATACAATAGGAATTTATATAGGGTCATGGAGTCAGCTACTACCGGGGTACAACAAAACCCGAGTAGCGTAGGGTGAGCAGAGACGACTAAAACAACAGGACTTGCCTCTTAATATATAGGATGGGTTGCTTTAGTTATCAGCTGGTTTTCAAGTGACTTGATGAATCAAATCCGAATTTGAAACCAGAATGTACTGAGTAGCATAGAAACAGGGTATTCATTCTCAACAGAAGTTCACTCGGTACTCGATGCCTATACATTCAAAACATTCTTGGCCGGAAACTGAAAGACTGAAAGAAGCGTATGTGTGTGTGTGTGTGTGTGTGTGTGTGTGTGTGTGTGTGTGTGTGTGTGTGTGTGTGTGTGTGTGCGTGTGTGTGCGTGCGTGTGTGTGTGTGTGTGACAACTGATGGTGGTGCGTTTATATCCCCGTAAACACACACACATACATATAAGGTTTGCTCCAGCATGGCCTCAGTCAAATGACTGAAACAAGAAAAGATTGTGTGTGTGTGTGTGTGTGTGTGTGTGTAATGGATGAAATTAAATTAGTAAAGAATAATATGAGATGTCGGCGTCGTAATCAGTTTGTAAGGATTGGTTCTTCGTTGATTGCCGTTCTGTAAAGATGAAAGAACAGTGATTGAAGATGTGAAGAAAATATTTATTTTTACCGTTACATCGACGGGCAGGTGATAAAATCCTAGAAGTAAAAAAGTTAATTTCGGCCTGTATGTTCTTATTGTAGTAGTAAACCATAGAGAGAGATATGGTAAGGTGCAGAGGAGACAAAGTGAGTCAGTGAAAGTGAGAGAGTGTGGGGGGGGGGGGTCTCATAGCTGCTGACAGTAAATTTCATTTCTCCATTTGACGATTGTCTTTAGTAGCTGCCTTACTTGTGATCATGATTCTTGCATTCCGCTCCCTAACTGATGGTAGCCGTCTCTGACTCGAGTTGTCATTCATTAACCAACTGATTGAGTTGTCACGAGCCGACTGACCGAGTTATCACCAAGTGACTAACTGATTTTTGTTTGGGGTTCTTGCTTTTATAACTAACCAGAAGAATAGACATATCGTTGAGAACAATGGTTTTCGCAGGTGGTCTGTGATATCTCTATTCTAGCTTTTGTTGAAGTAGAAGAAGTTAGAAAGCTCAAGTGGTGAAGACATTATTTCGGCCTAGCTAAGGCATCTGGAATCTGGCCTAGCTAAGGCATCATGCTGTCACAGAAAAACTATTGTTCCACCGCGAAAAAAGTTCTGTTGAAGTGTTAAATTAAATGTTTGGCTATGGTGGATCGAATCGACTTCATGCTTGCAAGATCCACTACATATATGCATATACTCATTTATTATTTATTATATATATATATATATATATATATATATATATATATATATATATATATATATATATATATATATATATATATATATATATATATATATATATATATATATATATATATATATATATATATATATATATATATATACACTCTTTTACTCTTTTACTTGTTTCAGTCATTTGACTGCGGCCATGCTGGAGCACCGACTTTAGTCGAGCAAATCGACCCCAGGACTTATTCTTTGTAAGCCTAGTACTTATTCTATCGGTCTATTTTGCCGAACCGCTAAGTTACGGGCACGTAAACACACCACCATCGGTTGTCAAGCGATGCTGGGGGGGGGGGACAAAGACAGACACATAAACATATATACACACATACATATACATATATACATATATACGACGGGCTTCTTTCAGTTTCCGTCTACCAAATCCACTCACAAGGCTTTGGTCGGCCCGAGGCTATAGTAGGTGCCACGTGCCACGTGCCACGTGCCACGTGCCACGTGCCACGCAGTGGGAATGAACCCGGAACCATGTAGTTGGTATATATATATATATATATATATATATATATATAGGGATTAGCAGTATCATATATATATACATTTAGTGCAACAAATGACATACAACCTACAGCAGTGGTTCCCAACCTGTGGTCTGCGGACCCCTGGTGATCCGAAAAGGTAGTACTGGGGGTCCGTGAACATGTTAAGCTGACAGACCTTTGAATATCCTGGAAAACTCATTTATATGAAAGAGTTCCTTGGTAGTGAAAAGGTTGGGAACCAGTGACCTGCAGTATGTAAAAATAAGGACCAGCATAATATATTTTTAACTGTATTTGGGAGTTTACTTAATTCTGAGTGTTCAACATGACTCAGCTGTCATAAATAAATGCGGAAACTTCTGAGAATTGCAGATTGATATCTCCCTCAACCACTTAAAGCACAGACCCACTTCACTTTTAGAAGTATTTTGAAGAGACTGAATGTTGTCAATTTGATTTCAACAACACAAACAATCTAAATATTCGTCAATCTTCGGAATATTCCGTAAGCTGTTGAATCACTTTTTATTCAACATCATGGACAAATGTGCACAGTTAAGACCAGTGTATTACTTGGAAAAAGAAACTACTTTATTAAGCTGTGGTTATAAATTGGGCCTACCAACACAATTGTGTCCCAACCTTTTTGTTTCTTCAAAACTTTCAGCAAAATGGAAAAATGGATATTTTTTTCTACAAATGCGATGGTGTAAATTACTATTATATTGGAATTTAATGCATGGAGGGTGGGGGGAAGGATCTTTTAAAATTTCTTCCAACAACTTGGTTTTTCAATTACTCATCAGATTATTTCAAAGACTAGAGTTCTGATGTAATTTTCCGTGCTGGTTACGACATTTGCATTCACTTTTTCTAGAAGTTAATAAAAAAGTTACGGTATTTATGTAATTTTAACCACTCGGCAGCCCACATTGCCAGAGAGACTGTAAGTCGATACTGTTTGTCTCCATTGGAACAGCACATAGGAAATCTTTACGTGGTCTCTCGACCTACTAGAAATAGCAGCCAAATCTTCCTTAAATTACACATCATAACATTCATCAAAAAAGACGAAACATTGTACCACAGCACCGTTTATTTCCTCGCTTGAGGCAGGCCCTATTGCTTTCCACGAGAGAGTTGAGAATATTCTGCGCAATGATATTATAATAGATTTTTCAGATTTTATTTTTATTTTTATGGTTTGTTTCGAATAATTTCGTTTATTTAAGAACAAATTGTTTACCAACAGTTTACGGTGTACCTACATAAGTGCGACCGCTCGATTTTGTTTCCTTATAACTTTCAGAAAAATGGATACTTTTTATTGAAACTTTTAATGAAATTTTCTGCAAATAGCTTTCAAATGCTGTCGATTACGATTATATTGGAATTTGTTGTGAAAATTTTTTTCGGAAAGAGAGAAGAATTTCAGATAATTCGCACCGATCGACTTTGTTTCCTCATAACTTTCAGAAAAATGAATACTTTTTATTGAAACTTTCAACAAACATCTTTCAGATGGTGTAGATTACGATTATAATCGAAATTTTTTTATTGAGAGAAAAAGAAAACTGTTGGGCGTGCATACATACTGACACGCATCAAGTATATATATCTAGAAAATGAAACTTGGCATTAAAAAAAAAAAATGTGTGAAATGTGTCACTATGTACGCGACCACCGTTTTTTTTTAGATCATGTTAAATTTCTTCCAACCGCTTGAAGGTTTTCAAATTTTCACCAAATTATTTTTAAAAGATATAGTTCTGATGTAGCTTTGCATGCTGATGACGAAAATCGCATTCATTTTTTTTTTTCTAGATTCTAGAAATTATCAATAAAGAAGTTACAAGCATTTCAAGTTATGTAGTTTTAACCATTTGGCAGCCTACATTACCATACATACTGAGAGTCGTGACTTAATGTTCTTATGGGAACAGTACACACGAAACCATTACGTAGTCTCTCGACCAGTTAGAAGTTGCAGCCAAATTTTCCTAAAACTATGAGTGTCGGCTAAAAAGTTCATAAGTTGACTAAGATACTCTCATGGAATGTGACCAGATAAGGTTTATTTTACGACATAATCCCCTTTGTGATTCACACACTTTTTCCATCGATGCTGCAGTGCTTGGATCCCATTGGTGAAAATGCTTTCATCCTCTTCGTCAAAAAAGTCATCAGCAACAGATATGACGTAATCATCACTGCGATACTGGTTCCCAGACAAGTGTTTGTTGTTTCATGTTAAGGAACAAATGATAGTCAAGTGGGGCCAAATCAGGAGAAGAGGAAGTTATGATCAACCAGTTCAAAACCACTATCATGCACAGCAATCATTGGAACCAAGGACTTGTGTATTGGAGCACTGTCCTGATCAAACAAGACCCATTTTGTCAGTTTTCCTGGCTCTTTGGTTTTGATAGCCTTTTATAACTGCCTCAGCCAGTTGGCATAGTATTCTCCATTAATGCTGTGGTCCTTTTGAAGATAGTCAATAAACACAATGCCTTTTGAATCATAAAAAAACTGAGATCATCACCTTCCCTGCAAATGAAACGACCTTGACCTTCTTTGGAACGGGTGAGGAGGGATGCTTCCACTGCATGGATTGTCTCTTTGTCTCTGGCTCAAAGTGATTAAGCCAACATTCATCCTGGTTTTCGAAGCGTTCAAGGAAACCAGCTGAATCTGCCACAAACGTTGTCAGATTTTTCCGTGAAGTAATTAGCCTGGCGCGCTTTGATCAGGGATCAGAAGACATGGCACCTACCGAGCAGAAACCTTCGTGATTTTGTGTGCAGCTGGTGTATAGATAATTTTGTGTACTAATAAAATATATACCTATGTTTTAAAGAAATCATATTTTATTTTTCCAATTATGAAGGTTTCGGTGAATGCACTAATGAAATTTTAAGGGTTCAATACCGCCAATAAGGTTAAGAACCCTACCCGTATCTTCTTGTCCCCTAAACCACTGAAATGCTCTTTGCATCACATCTGTGTCAAATTGGATCTGTAGGCCGCAGCCCCGTCTTGAGTGAAGGTGTAACGGTCACGAAAGGTTTCTGTGACCCAGGGTGACACTTTCTCGTCCAACATTTCCACATAAACGTCACTGTTGACCTTGACGTCAGCATCAATGAAGATCAAGGGAGACTTGGAGCCATCAAATGTAACTGCGGCCTACACCATGAGTGAAGCTGGCTTCTGACAGCATTAATGATCCCTGCTATCTTCGGGCAAGTCTCCCGTATTACGTACATAAAGCCTGTCCTTCTGCCTGTTGGTAACTGCCTTCACAGTGAAGATCTCGTAGCTTCATCTCAGCTAACATGGTTTTATCCTTGTCGAGTCGTTTCTTCTAGGAAGCTGCTGAAATCACTGCCAGGATTGTTTCTTGTATTCAGTTAGCTTTAAACTCTCTTTTAAAATCCTGTACATTGACGATTTCGAAATATCAAGAGCTTTTTCAGTTTTTCTTTCACTCCTGCAGAGATTTCGGTTCACTCACTTCTTCACAGCTTCAGCAGTTTGTTTGGTACGAATTGATTATTTCCTACCAGGAATTGGTTTGCTAGAAGTAGAACCAGACTCCATATGTCCTTTCCAGGTACTGAACACTGTTTTACAGCACATATTCAACTGTTTTGTTATGTCCTTATTGCTCACTCCAGCTATTTACAAAGCGACAATCTGGTCACGTTTTGTTTTCGACGCCATGTTTGTTTACAAATCTGTTATAGACGATCGAAACAGCAGACACATGAACAAAAGACATATGCAAATCTTTGTGTCAAATGTAGATAATATTACCTGAACCAATATTCTTGAGGAAGAGTTTTAAACATGGGTAAATCTTTTTGGGACACCCTGTGAAGCGAACATAACAGATTATTTATCTTACATATACCTGTGCAAAGCTGGTAATAAGTTTAGGCGCCATTTGAAATGCTAGTTCCATTTTAAAGCATTCCTCAAGTATTTTAGTAATCGGGGCAGAATACATAACTAATGTAACGGTTACAGATGTGTGTGGATATGATGTACTAAAATGTAACGAAATAATGTGTGTGTAGTTTCGGGTTCCGAGTTCCGGGTTCAGTCCTATACGTGGCACTTTGGGAAAGTGTCTTCTACTATAACCTCGGGCCAGTGATTGGATTTGGTAGACGGAAACTGAAAGAAGCTTGTCGTATGAGTGTGTGTGTGTTTGTGTTTGTTCCCTCCCCACCGCTTGACAACCGGGACTGGATTGTTTATGTCCCTGTAACATTGCGGTTCGTCAAAATACACCGATAGAATAGGTACGAGGCTTTAAAAAAATAGGTACTGGGGTCGTGTCATTCAGTAAAAAATTCTTCAAGGCGGTGCCCCAGCATGGTCACAGTCTTATGAGTGAAACAGGTAAAAAGGTAACAGATAAAAAGATTGTAATTCTTTACCCTTTACTCGTAGAAGAGGTAGAAAATTAAAGGCACATGCCGAATGGATCACCTAGCTCCCACTAGCTTTGATTGGGCCTGATTGTACACGGTCTCCATAGACAAACATCTCGGTTTATAACTAAATACACTTTAACTGTGAAGAGTTGTTTCCTGGTATATTCTTTTCTACTCTAGTCACAAGGCCCGAAGGCCCGAAATTTTGGGGGAGAGGGCCAGTCGATTAGATCGACCCGAGTATGCAACTGGAACTTAATTTAATGACCCCGAAATGATAAAAGGCAATGTCGACCTCGACGGAATTTGAACTCAGAACGAAACAGCAGACGAAATACCTCTAAGCATTTCGCCCGACGTGCTAACGTTTCTGCCAGCTCATCACCTTATTTCCTGGTATATTGCCATCCCGGGCAAACAAGCAAGCATTTCTTTATCAGAAACAATTCTAAACTTAAAACACAATAGTGAGAAACATTGACAGTAGTGTTTCGGCGTGTCATTAAACTTCAATTAACAATAAAACAACCAAGAATAAAAAATAAATAAATAAAATAAAATAAAACAAAACAAAGGTAATGGTTATTCTAGAAAACCCGCTCCGCTTGGCTACAAACAAAGGCTGGCTGTGATACACGAGAAAGTATGTGGTGGAAGAAAATGGAAATGGAAACAAAAAACACTCGTGTTAAAATATTAAATCATACTACACACGCCCGCGCTTATGGACGCACTCTCGCGCGGACACGTAGTAGTTGTAGTAGTAGTAGTAGTAGTGGTGGTGGTGGTTGTGGTGATGGCAGTAGTAGTAGTAGTGTTGGTGGTGGTGATAGTAGTAGTAGTAGTAGCAGTAGTAGTAGTAGTGTTGGTGGTGGTGGTAGTAGTAGTAGTAGTGGTGGTGGTGGTGGTGGTGGTAGTAGTAGTAGTGTTGGTGGTACTAGTAGTAGTAGTGGTGGTAGTGTTGGGGTAGTAGTAGTAGTGGTGGTGCTGCTGGTAGTGGTGGTGGTGGTGGTAGTAGTAGTAGTAGTGTTGGTGGTGGTGGTGTTGGTGGTGGTAGTAGTTGTAATAGTAGTAGTTGTAGTAGTGGTAGTAGTGGTAGTGGTGGTGATGGTGGCGGTTGTGGTGGTGGTGGTGGTTGTAGTAGTAGTAGTAGTAGTAGTAGAAACAGCAGCATCAGCAGTAGCGTTCCCCCTCCCCTCCATCCCGATCAATTGTGCTGGGATGCACACTGCCAGAGCTAGGTGCAGACGAACGACATCTGTTGCGCACCTAGTTTAACTAGTTCATCAAAGTGCAACAGAAGAACATTGCATAACTGCTACGGAAAAATCGATGCGATTACTGCCGTAGCATATGTTATAAACTTTCGCACAAATCTAGTTTGAGTCTCAGGTTCGATTCCCGATAGTCGACTCTTCTATTTTGATATTTTCACTAATGCCTGAATAGTTAAGAAGCCTGCATTGCGACCACGTTATTTTCAGTTCAGTCCCACTGGGCAGTACCTTGGCTGAGAGTCTTCTGCTACAGCCTCGGATAGACCAATGCTTTGTGAGTGTGTAAGGGACGACCGTGCGAACTCAAAAAGGAGAAATGGTGACGAATGGAAAAACAGAGGACTCCTTTTATTTAAACGTGTCACACGGTCGAACACACAATATCATATCGAAGATGATATAGATGATATGTTATGCGACGATAACATAGATGACCAGTAATGAAAGAGCACAACCGTATTAGATGAATAACAGAGATATTTATTGTAGCGTTAAAAATGTATGTCTGTGTGAGAGTGTGAATGCGACATATAATAACATAATCAAAGACAGGCCGTCATACAAAGAAAAGTGTGTATGTGAGTGATACATGTGTGAGTTATTACAGCAGATAGAAAGAGTGAGTAAATGACACGTGAGCAATTATACCAGTTCGTTAGTACACTATAGGAAAAGTTCTGTATGTGAAAGTGAGGAGAGGCTGAGTGTGGCAGTGCTGATCACTAGTTGTGATGTCGTGGCATCGATGCCGGGCCGTGATTCTTGTTATACAGATGTTCGTCGCTGGCTGAGAATTTCTTGTCTGTTAAAGAACTCTTGTCTGTTTATTTACCGTGGTGAAGCTGAGTCACCTAACAGAATCGAAGAGAGAGATGTGTCGCGGAGGTTTGGTGTACATAGAAGGTCGTGTAGACGCTGGTGGAGATTGTTGCTGGTTAGTAGTAATCGTAGAATCGTGTTGGTCATGATGATGATGCTGGATAGTAGTAGTAGACTCTTGTTGCTGATGTGGCGACGGCGGAGGTCATCGTGGCTGGACGAAGCTGCTGAAGTGGTCGCTGGCTGCTGCTGCTGTCGTGTGGTACACGGAACAGTTCTCAAAGAGAAACTGGACCGAGACAAATTTGGCCGCCGAGTTAAAGCTATTTATAACAAACTATTGGCTCACCAGATGGTAGAAATATACTCTATCACGTGACCTTATTAGGGGCCGTGATTGGTCAGTTTGCGTTCTGGCGGGAAAGGTTCGAAGTAGTTGCCGATTCGAATAATAATCAGTCACGTGATGACAAGGGATGGGTTCTCTACTACGCTCGCATTTATTTATATTTAAATGAGAAGATTGTATGTAATGGCGATAGTAGTTTTGTATCTAGTGACGATAGGTAGTTTCACTACAAGTGGATTTGGTAGACAGAACTACGTGGAAAAGGCGGCGAGCTGGCAGAAACGTTAGCACGCCGGGCGAAATGCTTAACGGCAATTCGTCTGTCCTTACGTTCTGAGTTCAAATTCCGCCGAGGTCGACTTTGCCTTTCATCCTTTCGGGGTCGATAAATTAAGTACCAGTTACGCACTGGGTCGATGTAATCGACTTAATCCCTTTGTCTGTCCTTGTTTGTCCCCTCTATGTTTAACTCCATGTGGGCAATAAAGAAATAAAAAAACTACGTGGAATCCCGTTATGTGTGTGTGTGTTTGCATTTACATATAAATACAGATATACGTATCTATATATGTACGTTATATGTGTGTATGTGTTTGTGTGTTTGTGTGTCTATGTGTTTGTGTGTGTATGTGTGTTTGTGTTTGTGTGTGTATTTGTGTTTGTCCCCCTACTATTGCTTGACTGCCGTTGTTCGTTTGTTTACGTCTTTGCAATGTAGCAGTTCGGCAAAAGAAAAACAGATTGAATAAGTACCACCAGATTTATAAAACATGGACTGTAGTCGATTTGCTCGACTGAACGCTTCGAGGTGGTGCTCCAGCTTGGCCGCAGTCCAATGAATGAAACAAGTAAAAGGTAAAATATATGTACGATTAATCAGTGCTGATCTGGAGCTAAACAGCGGCAGCAACAACACAAAAGCAACATTTCAAAATGCAGATCAATAGAAGGGGTTTCTCCGCGGTCGTTTGACCTGTTAGAAATAAACACCATAATATCACATTGTGTTGCCTTTAAAAAAGGAAGGGCACCTCAGATAATTGAAGTCCTAGCTACACTATGCTTGAAAGAAAGAAGACGCAGAAAGGTAACGGATTGATAGAAACGTTAGCGAGTCGGACAAAATGCTTCTTTCTTTTTCTTGTTTCACGCATTAAAGTGCAACCATGCTGGGGCACGCCTTGAGGAATTTCATCGAACGAATCGATTCCTGTACTTTTTGTAAAGCCTTGTACTTTTTCTCTCTGTCGTCTCTTTTGCCGAACCGCTACGTTACGGGGACGTAAACGCACCAACAGCTGTTGTCAAGCGGTACTGGGGGACAAACATGTCCCCCCCCCCACACACACACACGCGCACACAGCTCTTTACGTTCGTTCCGGGTTTAAATTCGGCCGCGGTCGACTTTGCTTTTCGTCGTTAAGTATCAGTGAAGAACACGATTCGCTCTTCCCCACCTCCATTGAATTTGTTAGCCTTGTGCTAAAATTAGAAACAATTATAGGTCTGTTTAGCCTAGGGCTAAACAATAACAAGGACAATCATAACAATAACCACCACAACAACAACAAAAGTAACATTCCAAATTGTTAATAGTTCGCACACATTTAGCTTGATAGCAATTATTCTTGCTGTTACTACTGCTACTTTCGTCAGTTTTGGGAATGAGAGACGGTAAGTTCGATGGAACTCTTATTCCGCCTTTGTCTGGAATTGACAAATGTTTTGATGTGTGTGTGTGTGTGTGTGTGCGTGCGTGTGTGTATGCGTAAGAGAGAAAGAAAGAGAAAGAGAGAGAGAAAGGAGAGAGAGAGAGAAAGGAGCGAGAGAGAGAAAGGGAGAGAGAGAGAGAGGGATAGAGATAGAGGGAGAAAGAGAGAGAGAAAGGGAGAGAGAGAGGGAGAAAGAGGGTTAGAGAAAGAGGGTTACAGATAGAGGGAGAAAGAGAGAGAGAAAGAGAGCGAGGAAGAGAGAGAAAGAGAGGGAGAAAGAGAGCGAGAAATAGAGAGAGAGAGAGAGAGAGAGAGAGAGAAAGAGAGCGAAGGAGAGAGAGAAAAGGAGGACTGTTCCATGGGACGCGGGCATCACCGAGTGGTTAAGAAGCGCACTTCATAACCGAGAAGTTTCGGTTTCGATCCCACTGCATGGCTTCTTGGGCAAGTGCCTTTTTTTATTACTTTTTTAACCATAACCTCGAGTCGACCCATACTTTGTGAGTGAAATTGGGTTGACGGAAACTATGTGGAAGCACGTCGTAGGGACTGTACTTGTAATTTAAAAGGCCGACTTTGTCATACGCTATGTTGGAGAATTACATTAAGCAAACACGTCTATAAAATACTCAGCCTTTAGATTTATATAATTCAAGGAGTAAGCACTTCAGTGAATCGATCAACTCGAATATTCATTGTCGAAACCGACGGAGATCCATTTATCTATTTTTCTTTTTTAATCGTTTGGTTTTACTGCTTACTTGTTTCACTAAAGGCGGCCGTGTTGGGGCCACGGTCTTGAATTTAGTGAACAAATTGACCCCAGTACTTTTTTTTTATCCTTCTATACTTTGGATATATATACAGATTTCACGAAGCGGGAATAGACACAACTGTCTTCACAGGACGTAGTTCAAATTACTTCACTAAACACGAGACTCCGATAAATACAAACTCTCAACGTTCTCAGCGACCTCTCACGACTTCCACAAACTGTCAACGACTCCTACCACTGTTCTCCCTGGTCTCAACGAATACGCTACTTTTTATAAGAGTTCGGCTAGTCCATTCTTCCAAATCCTACAGGGTTGTCAATGACTCTCGCCACAACATCTTTCCCTTTGAGATCGACTTCCGTTCAAAGTTAATATTATTATTATTTTTATTTATTTATTTATTTTTTCTCCTAAGGAAGTTTAATAGTTCTTCCTTTTAGACACCACTTTCAACCACTCTGTTTGTATCCTCTTTCTTGTGCTGCTACGCCTAGGTTCGACTTCTTGTGGCGTCGGAACATCAAAGGTGTCGTAGAGCATTTCCGTGGATATCTCTTTTCTTTTTTCCGTATATCTATTTTTTAGCTATTTTAAATGTCTTTTGCATTCCCATTTTCCGCCTCTTATATACGTCATTTTGCCTATTCTCTTTGTTACTACTCCGTCTTCCCAACCTTCTCTTCCATTCTTATATATTTAAAAAAAACACCTTATCACCGATATTAAAATATTATGTCGTATTTTGAGTGTTTTCCCAATTTGTTTTTTTTTTTTTACTGGTAACAACTTGTCAAAAATTGACTTTATTTTTCCACAGGCGACTTGGCTGAACAAGTGTTTGGGTTTAGTGCTATCCTATAAACCCTCGAGAATTGTGTCAATGCTGCGTCATCGACTAGCTCGTTTCTTGATTTTTTAATGCTCTTTTAAATGTATACACGAACCGTTCCGTTTGCCCGTTTGATCTTGGGTGATATGGTGGAGTAGAGACGTGTACAATTACGTACATTTTTCAAAAATGTTTAAACTCATACACCGTAAACTGCTTACTGTTATCTGAAACTATGGTGTCCGGGACACCTTATCTTGCATATTTCCAGTCACTTAATATAACTATCTACTACAATCAGGTAATAAGCGCCATTTACTGGTCCAGCAAAATCTATATGAAGCCTGGACCATGGACTGTCAGTTTTAGGCCACAGTTGGAATTTATTGGTGGTGGCTTGGTTGGAAGGGCACAACCTCTGCAGGATTTCATCGACTCTTCAATGTCACGATCCATTGTAGGCCAACGTACATAACTTCTCATAAGTGCTTTCATTCTCGAAATTCCTGAGTGACCAATATGAAATTCTTTTAATAACCGCTTTGTAGTGCGATTGGCACTACGACTCTTTGTGCGTACATCAATACATTGTCAAGCAGTGAGAAATGGTTCGCATTTGTGTTGCGCATATTTTAATTTTCTTTGGCTTTCAGTGTTTCTTTCATTTTGATAATGAATTTATCGTTCTCCGACTTTGATTTTATGTCTGGTAACGTAACAGTTCAAGAATGACGTTACACAGATAATTTTTAATTTTATTTTCCGCTCGCAAAGCGGCAATCACAGTATCTTCGAATGATTCTGCATTTTTTTTTAAAAATCAGTCTAGATAGACGATCTGCATGGCCTAATTTCTTGCATGGTACATACTCCATCTTGAAATCGTAGTTTAATAATATCGTAGCCCAACGCTGTAACCTATTAGCAGTATAGGTAGGAATTCATTTTTTTCGACCTAAATATCGATAATAACAGTCGGTTATAAATATTGATAATAACTACCGTGAAAAAATTTGTGAAATTTTTTCACGGCAAAAATGATCGCTAGAGCCTCTTTTTCGATTTGATTATATATATATATATATTTTTTCTGCTAATTGAGAAAACCAATACCGCGAAGGAAAAGGCGAAGTGTTCAAGTATAGAGGAAGAAAGAAAACATTAAGTAAATAGAGCAGGAAGCAAAAAGCAATGGCGCCAATGATAGCTACTTACGTATAAAGGTATCCGTAGATTTAGCTAATGTGAAATTCAGCTCCATATCAGCTTCAGTGGAACACATGGAATCTAATAACATTGATGTAAACATGTCGATATGGATATACATAGAAGACAAAAACTTCCTTCTATTCTTTTCCCTTAGTAAAATAGGAAAACTCTCATCGTCTCTAAAGGCAACCATTTCGCTGAAGTAATGAACTAACTCACCTGTTAGTTCAGTCACCTACTCTGAAAATAAACAATTATTATTGTAAAACAGCGAGAAAGATAATTGTATATTGGCAGACTATTTTGTTCGACATGGAGCTGAAACGTAGTCGATTAGTTTTGTTAGACAGTGACTGATCTGAGAATACACAGCAACAACGAGGTTTATTGTATCTGTGCCCGACCTGCTAGATATAGCAATTAAATTTCACTTCAATCTTACACTGCCGTCATACATTAGTAAAAAAAAAAATCACATTACACAGTGTAATCCTAAATAAACACAAAAAACTCTGTGTGTGTGTGTATGTGTGCGTGTGTGTATGCGTGCGTGTGTGTGTGTGTGCGTGCGTGGATCTGTGTATTGGCGAGAAGTTCAACGGTAATCAACGCCAATAGGTGAGGGTTGTTTATGGTTATTGCAGCTCAAACCTCACATCTACTTATTCGAATTTAACGTTCAAACTAAAAACGTTTCCTAATACTTTCAGGAGAAAATGATACGTATAAACCGACAGCCTTCAAACCCCAAATTGTCTCAGTATAAGTTCCTAATGAGAGGATTGCGGAAGGGAGTTTGGGGATCTGTGAGTAAGTCCCATATTTTCTTTTTTTTTTTCTCTCTTGTATGCCAAATTTCAGAACACTCTCTTTAAGAATCTTCCATATATAGGCGCAGGCATAGCTTTATGGTAAGCAGTTTGCTTTCCGACCACATCATTTCAGACTCGGCCTCACTTTGTGGTACCTTGGGCAAGTATATTCTACCATAATTGCCGACCAAAGCCTTGCGAGAGCATTTGGTAGACGAAAACTGAAAGAAGCTCATCATATATGCGTGTGCGCGTGCGTCTTTGACCTCTATCACCACATGACAACCGATGTCGGTTTATTTACGTCTCCGAAACCTAACAGTTCGGCAAAAGATACCGTTAGAATAAGTACCAAACTTTTAAAAAATAAGTACTGGGGTCAATGTGTTTGACTAAACCCTTCAAAGTGGTGCCCCCGGCATGGCTGCAGTCCAATGACAGAAGCAAGTAGACAAGGGAAACGAGATGTACAGGATGGCATGTCGTTACCGCCTTCTTTCCAAAAATTAGAAACATGATTCGCAGAGGCGTTCCCAGTAGTTAAGGTTTTATTTTTTTATTTGCTTTATGGTTGTAGCTCCCCACCCCACCTTTTAGTGGGTAAGGCTTGGTGTACTAGGTGATCATACTTGTGTGCAGAAGTCCAACCTACTTAAAACAAGAGCTTTAAGTGCTTTCAAAGTGTCTGCATTGCTGTCAGGTCTCTCAAAATAAATGTCCTCAGTACCCAAACGTAGAAGTCTTGGACAAACTGTCGGCGATTTGTGACTGTGTAGAAAAGACATGCATTTTCAGACTTAATTATTTCCAATTCGTGAACGTGCTCAGAGTTTCAGATTTTTGTCCTTTTTGAGGCAAGATAGAAAATTTCGTAGGAGACTCTCTGTCCGTTAATGATGGGCATGGAAGTTTTTAGCCTTGAGCAACACGATGTTGTCATTCATCCATCCATCTTCTCCGCTTACTATTCTTGGGAGGGTTCTGAAGGTAGAACCCTCAAGTACCTCCTCCATAGAGTCCTACTAGGAGCAACCGTCATTAAGTTTTCCGGTTGGATTCTTAAGCGTGAGCAACTGAGGCCATTTTCTCTGTCTTGATCTTTACCATCACTTTGAAGTCGTCTGCATAGTTGCCTGCTTATGACCAATTGTGTATTTTTATATCGAAGACATGAGGAACAAAAGGGGACCTAGATCAGTACCCAGTACCCTGGTGGTATTTCTCTTATTACCACAGACTTTTCAGAAAGGTCTCCGTTGGCCATCACTTTGTGATTTCAGCCTTTCAGGAAATCAATGATCCATATGTTCAAATTTCTTGTTATGCCAGCGTTTTTCCACTTCTGACATATAATTCTAAGGTTGAACTTGTCAAAAGCGTTACTAAAATTATAGTTTACGCAGTCAACCTTTACCTCAGATATAGGTTTGATATATTCGGAATACACAATAAACGCTTTGAGACTCACAAGAAATGTTGCTGCTGCTTAGCTCCGAGTCGTCTCTGATCAAGCAAAACTATAATCAAAGGTGTTACATCAATTACCATCCCAACAGAATGCATCTTTAGATGGATAGTTGGTATTCTATCAAATGACTCCGCTCAGAAGGCTGTAATCTGGTTTGGTAGGAACCCGGTAAAGAAATAGATGGAACAAAGGTGATAACTTTAAATACATTTATTGTAGTCACACGTATATATACACAAGCTGAATGGAAGTGGTTGATGGACATTTATTCATATATCTACATGCATCTACGTGGGTTGTATGTTAGCTGTTAACCCTGGTGAGAAGCTCACGAACAGCAATATGTTAGAACCAGTGCAATGTGTTGGGGCTGTGTAGATGTTGACGACGTTGGTAAGAGACCTCATAATCGCGACGAAGATAGAGGCCGCTGTAATGTGGTCAGTGGTTAGACCTTAGAGGTCGGGAACCAACACACGTTGAGACTAGAAGTAGGTGAGCTTTTATAGCTAATGGTAGGCTGAAATGCTTGTTTGGAACAGACTATCTCACGTGACTTATTTGAAGGTTGCGATTGGTTGGGTTGCATATTGGCGCGCAATAGAGTAAGAGACAAATTGCACCAATACCAACCAATCAGAGTGGTAGACACATCGGGGTCCAAAATAGCGCCCAATGGTTAGCTGCTACCTGCTACGTTCGTAAGTATGCAATATAAGAGAGGAAGCTCACTAGAGTTCGCTACACGTCTGATAGGTTCATTATCTGAAAGGTTCCTCAATTTCTAAGATAGTACGGTATGAACTGAAAGAGATTTAGTTGTTATTTCTAGTCGGTCGAATGACCGCAGGGAGGCTCTTTTATTGGCTTCACTTACAATAAATTACTTGCAAACGTACCTTTTTAATTGTGGTTAACATATTCTTTATTGGATTTCTTCTTTTATCCATTGTACATTTATAAATAGGCAACTAATTATCGTTGTTTTAATGGCTTTGTGACAAAATAAAGCTGAAAAACAACAACGTTTTTAAAAATAGTAATTGTTGATAACTCAACAGACGCGATTTTATTTTGGCTTTTAATAAATTTAACGTGAGAACGTCTATTATTACATACACACAAATTCTCTGTATTAGCTGCAATAAAATAGAAGAATTAGTTTTGTAACTATGTGTTACAGTTTACAAAATGCTTGAGGATTTTTACTGCATTTACAATATTCCAAGTATTTTACTGAATATTAGTTTAGTTAGTATTAACAAATTAAACTCAGAGAACATTAAATGGCTAACTAGAAACAATTATATAAGGAAAAAGATAAAAACAAAAAGAATATTTTTTCTAATATAATGATGAGAGAGTATCACTAAGTAAATGTTCAAGGTTACACTGGTTAATGTAAAAAAAACAAAAACAAAAATGAGATTGTTTAAAGATGCTTTTAGAAACTGGTGTAGTGGATTGTAGAAACGCTGCATAGACATGGCTGTGTGGTTAAGAAGCTGCTTTGCAGGCCATGTGGCAACGGGTTCAGTTCTACTGCGCGGCATCTTGGGCAAATGTCTTCTAATATAGCACGGGGCCGACCAATGCTTTGTAAGGAGAATTGGTAGACGGAAATCTGTCATGTGTGTGTCATGCTTCTGTCATGCTTCTGTCGCTAATACACACACACACACACACACACACACACACACACACACACACACACACACACACACACACACACATATATATATATATATTAAAAAGTTCACTTGCTTATCGCGACACCAGCGCCTATTTTGGCTCTGTTATTTTATACATCGCTGGCGGGGAGATGAGTCATTGCTGTATCCAGCGGTCGACTATTAATACTGAGAGTTAATATCCATCCCCACTTAAAAGTAGATGTTCTGTTGGAACAAACTATACTGTGGAAGATACCATGAGAGTTTCTCTCATGGTCGAGTGCCCATCACCGATGAGACCAAGGAAGTTCGAAATCACGTGATCGGGTGGTCTTGGTGTTGGGGGGTGGGGGTGGAATTTATCTTCCCGCTGATAATATTAAAAAGAGTGCATTTTGCATCAAAAGCGAAAATGAAAGTTTCTCTTATGGTATCAACGTTTAAGTGGGTATAAATATAACCGTTATCTTCTTATGGATTTGTTGTCTGTGACCACGTGTAATTGCGTGTTGCGTGCATAGCGTCCTTAGCGTTCTATTTGCCTGTGCTTGCCCTCGTTGTTGCTTATATAACTCCATTTAACGCGCGAAATATCACAGAACATTCTATAATATGGGGTGATGTTTCTGTAAGCTGATCGGTTGATATTCAGAGCGTGTCGCCTGATCTAAGTGTGATCTGATCCTAGTTACTAAATCTGTAAAGTTTCGTTTCTAGGCCTCGCTACATGAGGAGAAAAGCAAAGAAGGAGGAAGTATAAGTAAAAAATGACAGCAGATGTCTGTAAAGAATAGTGAAAGGTAACCGAAGCAAGAAGTTATTCAGGTGTGCCAATTAAGGGTAAGGATGGTTAGACGGTGAAAATGAGCAAGAACAGTCATTCAGATAAGTGAAACATTCGCAAGAAGTGCCGAACTAGCCGAACTCGACTGATTCCTTTGACTTCACATAAGAGAGGATTCTAGTACAGCACCAGCAGATAAGGACATTTCAACGTTAGAGTTGGCAAAGCCGTTAGTCGCCTGCAAAAACAGTGCAGTTGGATTGTATGAGGTAGTTACAATATTGCTTAAATGCGAAGGAAATGTCACTTCAGAAGTATTGGAACATCTTTGCAACTTAGTATGGCATGAAGAGGAAATCGTTGAGGCCTGGAGTGACGGAGTCATAGCAACATTGCACAAAAAAATGGCTCTAAGCGACTACAGCAGATGCAGAATAACCATCCTGCATGCCTCTTTCAAAGTGTTCTACAGTGTCCAATACATATTGTTGAGTTTATTTGTTTGAAGCTGATAATTCACACACACACAATTACCAAATCTTTTTGACTTCGTAATGCACAACAGATCGAATAAGAAATATTACTCCACGTTGCTGGAAAATTAAAAAGAAACTGTTTTATATTTAAGAGATAAGGAATTATGTTTAAGAATTACATTTAAGAGATGAGGAATTACATTATTTACAAAAGAACCGGCTATTGCAAACAAAAATAAATAATGAAAATTTGGACATACGACAGTTTAACATAATAGCAACAACACACACACACACACACACATATTTACTACTTATTTACTATTTATATATATGCATATATGTATGTATGTGTGTGTTTATATCTGTGTTTATATCTGTGTGTGTTTGTATCTCTTTATTTGTGTTTGACCCCCGCCCCATCACCGCTTGACAATTGGTGTTGGTGTGTTTACGTCCCCGTAACTTAGCGGTTCGGCTAAAGACCGATAGAATGAGTACCAGGCTTAAAAAATAAGTCCTGGGGGCGATTTGTTCGACTAAAACCCTTCGAGACGGTGCTCCAGCACGGCCGTTGTCAAACGACTGAAACAAGTAAAAGAATAAAAGAATATAACCATGATAAATATTTCTATATTAAGCTCGACATATCTTTTAAAACAAAGATTGTTGTACTTATATCTTTTACATGTTTCAGTCATTCGACTGCGACCACGCTGGGGCATCGCCTTGAAGAGTTGTAGTCGTGTGAATTCCCCACCCCAACCCGTACTTATATTTTTAAAGGCTAGTACTTATTCTGTCGGTAATCATTAAGTTACGGGGACGTAAACAAACAACACCGGTTCTCAAGCATTGGTAAGGAATAATCTTTTCTACTCTAAGCACAAGGCCCGAAATTTTGGGGGAGGGAGCCAGTCGATTAGATCGACCCCGGTACGCAACTGGTACTTAATTTATCGACTCCGAAAAGATGAAAGGCAAAGTCGACCTCGACGGAATTTGAACTCAGAACGTAAAGACAGACGAAATACTGCTAAGTATTTCGCCTGGCGTGCTAACGTCTCTACTAACTCGCCGCCTTATTGGTGAGGAATGACACACATACATACATACATACATACATACATACATACATACATACATACATACATACATATATGAAAACATACATATATATATATATAGGAAAATAAAAAAATAATAATAATAATAAGGCAGAATGCTAAACTGAAAGCATATTTTGATATAGATGTGTATAAGGACGATTAAAAAAGATTTCTAACCGGCTTTCATTGCATGCCAAATTTTCAAGAAGAGGGGAAAACGAAAATAATGTTTTTTACAATATATATATATATATATATATATATATATATATATATATATATATATATATATATATATATATATATATATAGGGCAGGGAATTGTCAATTAGTAATAAAATTAATAATTAACAATTTTGCCAAGTAGTTCAGTATGAAAAAAACCTTTATCAGTAAAAACATTTATAATCATAAATATACAGGGATTAGCATGAGTTGCTTCACCAACATACTGAAAATTTAGAAATAGCAGTCAAATTTTCAGTATGTTGGTGAAGCAACTCATGCTAATCCCTGTATATTTATGATTATATATATATATATATATATATATATATATATATATATATAAAATATATAAAAAAATACACAACGCCATCATTTACTTATATATATATAGTGTTCGCTCACACATACATACTAACACACATCTCATATGTCTACAAAATGAAACTTGAAATATTGAAAAAATTGTGTATGTATGTATGCGCGCCCGCCAGTTTTTTTTTCTTTTTCACCTTAAATTCCGATACAGTCGTAATCTATACAACCTGAAGGGTATTTGTTGAAAATTTCGTAAAAAATACCTATTTTCCTGAAAGTCACAAGGAAACAAAGTCAATTCGAAACAAAGTCGGTGGGGAACACGTGTAGGTAAGGCCAAACTTATTACCACACAGCAAAAATAAATAAATAGTAACGACATATTGTATATTTTCGAATCTTATATTCAAGTAAGATCGAACATTTTATTAATCGATTTCAGCTTTTCTAGTAACTTGAATGGCCTGGCATTTCAATCAACTTGTTCGATATCATTCAGACTTGACAAAAAACAGCTGAGCTGCTGTGAAAGTCAGCTTGAAAAACGGTCACGTGTGGCCTAGATATTTACCCGCCAAAATGAATTGCTTGTGTTCATCTGAGCTTATTGAGGTTAATAAATGTTTTCTCACTTTGAAGTTTAGTTGCTGGCAAAGACGTCAACGGTAATGTCTAGGACAGGGGTTCCCAACCCTTTTACTGTGGACCACCAAAATAAGTACTTTTTTTCCTGTGGACCACCTCAAATTTTTAATTTATTATAAAAGAACTGCTACTCATAAATATTAGTATCATTTTCACTTTGCAATGAAAGTTCCTTTTTCGTTGTTGTAAGGGACATCACAGAGAACAAATAACTGAGAACACCAATAACAAAACCAATTTGCAAATGCACCTGTTTCTCAAGAAAGCTTTATTTGATAAAATCGAATAGAAAAGATTACTGAAAAACACCCCCTTTTGAGAAAACACCCCTTTTTATTCAGAAAACAGGCTGTACAGTTACAATATAACAATGTGAAGGGTAAATTAAAAAATGTGCGGAGTGAAGTTGGGATCAGTACAAAAGGTCGTGTAAACGTTTGAGGGAATATAACAAGTTGAATTAACCTAAAAATGTGAGCGACAAGTCGTCGGGGAAAACGTCAAGAAACCTTCAGTGAGACCCTTTGGATTGCTTTTTATCCACAAGCTGAGAAATCCTAGGCTCTTTTTGGTTCAAGCGAATTCTCAAATCAGCTTTGTTATCAAGGTTCAAACGCCTCCGCTGCTTCGTGAACGAGTGGAGGACAAGGGAAAATCCCTTTTCAGCCAGGTAGGATGTCGGGAGATTTATAATAAAAGGCTCGACTTGTTCAAACAGCTTTGGATATTCGTGAGAATGATTCAACCAAGCCTCGACCCAGTTGTTTCCAGACGATTTGCGCAGATTATCATCTACCGTCGCCTCACATAGCTCCATCAGAACGCGTTCTGGTTGAACAAGTATATCGTTCATAGACATTGTGTGAAGAGAGTCCACAAAAATTGGGATATTTAAAGCCAAAAGATCTTCGAAACGAATAATGATGTTTTCGCGAAGGAAAGATAGATGCCCGATTATATATTTGTGCACAACAGTTTTTTTAAGTTCGCGAACTGCAGAAAGTAGATCTTCAATTTGAAGTTTCCAAAGAACGAGTTTATTCACAAACGCCCTTGTCAAGTGCCTGGCTCGTACAATGTTGATGTTTTACTTTTGTACAGAAATATTGAGATCAAGTTTTTGAAAGATTTCATGTAAATAAAAAAAATTACAGGTCTTTTCTGAGAAAGTGATGCTGTCATAGGTGGATCAGTCTGTTGAAGAAACTCTATGACTCTATCGAAAAGTGCCACAAAACGTCCAAGACAACTTCCTATTAATAGCCAGCATATATCTGTCGAATACAACAGACGGTTGAACGTTTCATCTTTACAAGCTTCTTGAAAATGCCTGTCTTGATGAGCAGATCTTTTGATTTTTTTTTACTGCGGAAGCAATTAAGTCTAAGGTTTCAGAAAATATATTATTTCCGCTTCTTTTTGCTATCAGGTTTTCTCGATGGAAAACGCAATGAATTGTGAAGATGGGATTAAATTCTATCCATCTGGCAACAAAACCCTGGGATTTGCCAATCAAAGATGGTGCTCTGTCAGTGCATATTGATATGAGGTTGAGGGGATCAATGCCATTTTTAGTAAGATAATCCATAACTGCATTGTAGATTGTCTCTCCCGAGCTTTTTCAGTACGGTTTTCATAAAGAGTAGGTTTTCACAAATTGTGGTGCCTTTCACATAGCGATCAAAGGCAAGGACAACACATTTGTTGTCAAAAGTACTGTCATCCACCTTCAATGAGAATCTGCAGAGTCGCAAGTCTTCTACAACTATGGATTCGACATCTTCGGCCATTTCACGAATGCTGGAAGATACAGTGTTGTTTGAAAGTGGAATGCTTGCTAAAACTGTGACAGCGTTCGAAACAGCAACTTTATATGCTTCAAGTATAGAGGGCCTAATTAGATCTTCGCCAATGGTATGTGGGCGAGCCTGTTTTGCTATTATGAGCGAAATGTTATAGGATGCCTGCAGACCAGAACGGTTGTTAGTATGGACGAGGAAATTTTTGAGCGATGAAGATGAGACATTTTTATTTTGCGATGGTATTCTTCGAAGTACTCCTTTGGGTTTCCAAATAAACTAGGATGGATTTTCTGTAGATGATACAATTTCGAGGGTTTCATTGAGTCGTTAGTTAATACTTTTGAGCAGATAATACACTGTGGTAAAAAAAAAAGGATCTTCTACACTAGATACTAAACCATATTTGATATAATCTTCGTGATATCGTCTACAGAATCTTTTTTCTGAGTCGATGGACGGAGAATTAAGGGAACGTTTTTCCATATCACTGACAGTAAAATTTCTACAGATTACAATTAGACTAACACTTGCGTACGTACCTGGAGAGATAATACGACATGTTGGGTAAGCTGTAAGAACTGCGGTTTCGTTAGTAATCCTCAATTCAAAAAACAGGTAGAAAATACGATCGCGTTGACCAGCCGAGAACACACAACTTTTTGTGTGATTTAAATGCGCGCAAACGTGGATCCGATTGTACGCGTTTGTACCTGTCTGGTACATGTCCGTGTATGATTCGATAGCTAATCGTCCAACAGGCAATGAGTGCACTCGTATGTGCTCACGCATATGCGATGAGGCATATTTCGTTTGCGCGACATGTGCGAGTACGGAAAAATTTAAATTCTTCAGGTTGACCACAGAAAATTTTTCACGGACCATCAGAATCTTCCTATAGACAACCTGGATTTTCCTGTGGACTACCTAGTGGCCTACATAGACCAGATTGGGAACCCCTGGTCTAGGACGAACAATCTTTGATGAAAAAACCAAAAGATGCTGCTCGCCTAAATATTCGTCTTACGAAAAGTAAATACTATTGGTAACTCACATGTTATCCAAATACATGTTCCTTCGTTTTCCTATTTGCATGTTTTTTTTTGTTTTTTTTTTAGTGAAAATAATTTTTATATTAATAAAATGACTCTTAACTCATTTTACCGAGAACAGATATAATGAAATTTTCACTGCTATTTCTAGCATTGATATTTTTCGATATTATGCTTTTCATTACCAACCATCTCTTACGTTAAAACATGTTTTTAAATGTCACGGTCAACTTTTCTCGCTCTCATGCATTCATTTTCTGTCCCAAGGCGAGCTCAGCGTGGACGGAAACCACACGTCGAGTAAAAGGGCAAAAGCTCGCTCGATCTCGATTTTCAGATCTTCTGGTGACTAACTTTGAATAAATTTAGCCTAGTCATTATTCCTTCTTGCAGAATTAAGCTATTAAATTATCGCAAAATTTATTCGCTCCCCACCCCCTGTGTTGTTATATATTGCCTGACGTAGATGTTTAATTTTGATCAGATATGCGGGCTTTTATAATTTCTTGTCTCGTTACCCAGAAACCTTCAGTTACTAAATCCTCAGTCATCCTGAATTTTTTAACGCTCTACCAAACTTTATATAATATAGCTAACATTTAATTTAGTAGTATTTTTCTGGTCTCGTTTTTTTTTTCTTTTCAAATCTTATTAGAAATTCTAAAGCAGTGAAAATAGGTTAGCACTAGCTCAGTAAATAGTCAAATAGTTTAATCATTTCAGAAAGGACGGGAGACAACTCCAAACATGTTTCGGTATTAATAGACTTCCTCAACGAAGCATGACATAAGCGTGCTTGCCGAAGTAGTGATGAGAGAATTACTAAACAAGATTACAGCACTGAAACCTGAGCAGACTTTGAAAATTAGAATATTTGGTGGTAGTGGTGGCGGTAACAAAACAAAACTAAGGATGATCTCTCAGAAACCTTATCCTTATGGAAATTAACAGTTAAATAGAGGTGAATATAGTTTTTAATGGAGACCAATTAGAATCTTCAGTTAGATTTTTGCTCCGCATTTCAAGCGGAGGGTATCCCCACAGCGATTAATCTCAATATCATTATTTTTTCTAAATATACGTGTTTACTCTTACTCTTTTACTTGTTCCAGTCATTTGACTGTGGCCATGCTGGAGCACCACCTTTACTCGAACAAATCAACCCCAGGACTTATTCTTTGCAAGCCTAGTACTTATTTTATCGGTCTCTCTTACCAAACAGCTAGGTGAAGGGGACGCAAACACACCAGCATATTGGGAGGGGGGCAAACACAGACACACAAACATATATACACACACATACATACATACATACATACATACATACATACATATATATATATATATATATATATATATTTATATTATTAATAAAATTATTAACAATATTCACAGGAAATCAATATTCGAATTTCTGAAACATATGTCTTATATGACACAATAATCATTTTGAATTATAATTAAATTAAAATTAAAGATATACAAAATATAAATGTATATAAAAAATATATGCGTACATAAATGTATATAAAAATGTATGCGTAAGTGAGTGTAAATATAATTCGATTAAAATATTATGAAAGCCTAAAATGCATCTTACGATCGTTTCACGGATATTATTGCCTTTATAATGTAATCTAATATAGACAAGCATATTGGCAATAATTCCGCTCTTCAGAGATGTATAAAGTTATTATTATATATGTGAAAACGAATGGTATACATAATAAAATATGCTATAATAATAATAATAATAATAATTTAATTTTGACTCTATATCTTCAGGAGGAGTTACCTCAATCCTTTCTATATTAACCAAAATGAAGTAGATTGACAAATTTATTTTTTGAACCAGTGGAAGACACGCGAGATGTCGAAATATTGTTCACAAGATAGCAAATGGCACTCTTCTTTTAATTTTGACTCTATATCTTCAGGAGGAGTTACCTCAATCCTTTCTATATTAACCAAAATGAAGTAGATTGACAAATTTATTTTTTGAACCAGTGGAAGACACGCGAGATGTCGAAATATTGTTCACAAGATAGCAAATGGCACTCTTCTTTTAATTTTGACTTTTTAATAATAATAATAATAATAATAATAATAATAATAATAATAACTATTCACCACAACAGATATATAAAAACAATAAAAATTGCTCATGTAAAAATAAAAAAATATGTCTTTTACAAGGCAATTGTAAAAGACTTAATATAGTATATAAATGCATAGTCACAATAATTGATAATTCACATAAAATGGTATACATAGGGAGTTCTATTAATTTTAAACAAAGATATCTGGCGCATATACATTCATTTAAACTAAATATAAATAATAATACAACTTCATTAGCCACATATATACAGAAACTCAATAAAAACAAAATTATTTATAAATTGGACTGGTCAATAATAGATTCTGCCATACCATAAACACATAAATCAAATAATTGCCGTTTATGTACATTAGAATCACTGCATATATTACTATATAAATTTGATAATTTAATAAATAGAAAGTCAGACGCGATATCATCATGTAAACATAGGTACTACAAAGCCTTTAAATATCATAATAGATCCAAAAACAAGGTAGAATAGAAAAAAAACACATGTGTGTATTTGTATACGCATTTGTGTTGATATGTATAAAATGTACGTATATATATGAGTGTATATGTATATATTTGGAGAGAAAAGTGTACGTGGCTAGCTGTGGACTCGAACTCTCATCCCCGTGATTACATGTCACGATGCTTTGACCGATTAAGTTAAACTACCCACTACAAATTCCTCTGCAAATTAAGATATATAAATCTCGCTTTATGAGACGCTCTCAAATGTTAAATTCAAATTACGACAAACTGGCTATATTATTAGCATTATTCTGCGATTGAGAATTTAAAAAAAAAAATCACTTCTTTAACTTTCTAAAGACATCTCAACGCTTCTAAAAGCAAACTTCGTTTGTTTATTTACGTTTGTCGTAATTTGAATTTAACTTCTATATATAATTATCTCAATTCTAACCAAATTTTTTAATAATGAAATATATGCAGTGGATGGCTCAAATACTACTAGAAAAGGTAATTCTTGCTTCCTGGATCTGCTAAGCCGCTTTGAGCTGGCAGACCCTTATAGGTTGGAATTTCCGAACGCTCCAATGTGGACTTGGTCAAGTAGCGACGGATCTTCCAGGTCATACATAGATAGAGTGTTATTTAGAAAAGTAGATAGAAATATAGCTAAGTGTCCACAGTTTTACCCAGTCAGCTACAAGTGATCATAAAATGATCACTTGTAGGCTCGACATAGATAAGCAATATACTAGAGGCTCCGGCTACTGGAAACTTAATACGTCCCTTTTGGCGATTAAGGAGTAAAGAGATCGGATTAGTTTGTTGATTCAGAGGGCATTAACCGGCGCCATTATTAATAATAAATGGTGGTATGCCCTCAAACGAGCCATTAAATTTGAGTCTGTTAGATATAGCATAAGTTTAGTGGCTAGAGAGCGTAGGAGGGAAGCAGTTTTAATTAAGGAATTAGAGGAAGCAATGAGAATTGGCTCTGCGACTCAGATGAAGGTCAAGAGACTGGCATGAAACCAGCACCTCGAATCCAAACACATGGGTTGCATTGTCAGGGCTAGAATTCGTGCTATGGGTTGTGAGGGAACCAAGGCTGCAGGATGGGCCCGAGTGGTGGAAGCCCAACGTGGCAATGATGCTACAATTGGATCTTTGACGAACCAACAAGGTAAGTTGATAAACGAACCCGAGGAGATGTGTAAGACCTTTCAGGAGCTCTTCGCCCAGCTTTTCGATGGGGGCGGCGGGCCGGATAGCAGGAGGGACCTAACGGACTTCCTCGCCGGGCTGCCGCGTCTGTCGGGGCGGGACGCGGAGAGCTGTGAAGGGCCGATCACACCTGAGGAAGAAATTGAGACGATGGCGGACTGCAGCGCGGGTGGGGCGCCGGGACTGGATGGTTTACCCTACGAGTTGTATAAAAGTATGCCAGACTTGTTCGGGCACCTACTGGCAAATGTCTACGCGAACTGGCAGCAGAATGGGTTTATTCCCAGATCTGTGCGCCGGTGGGTGGTGACGCTTGTCAGAAAGGACCCGAACAAGGGGGATTCCATTGATAAATTTCGGCCCATCACTCTGCTAAACGCAGAAGATTTTGGCCAAAGTGTTATCGAAAAGATTGGCGCGTGTAGTGGACGGTCTGATCGGGGACGCACGGACATGTGCCGTTCCCGGCAGAACCATCCAGGATAATCTCCATCTTACACGATGCACTTTAGAAGGGTTTAATAATGGTGGTGGCAAGGGTGGGGCACTGGTCCATTTAGACCAATCAAAAGCGTTCGATAGGGTTGACCATCGCTACCTGGTGTCCGTTCTGGCGCAGTTCGGTCTGGGTCTTGGTTTTCTCAGGTGGATCATCGAGATTTACGACAACATCGACTCGGTAGTTAGGGTGAACGGCTTCTTATCGAAGCCGTTCAACATCAAACGCTCGGTTCGTCAAGGGTGTCCGCTCTCCCCGATATTGTATGTGATGGCCCTTGAGCCATTACTGCGAAAATTGAGCGGCATTCCGAGACAGCCAGGTTGTGGAAAATCGGTTTCTGCTTACGCGGATGACATCACTATCATCGTAACCGAAATGGATCACCTACAGAGGGTAGGCAAGGCCATAGAGGTGGCAGGAGCAAAAGTTAATCGTGAAAAGTCAGTCGGCTTGCAGCTCGGCACCTGGAGAGGCAAGTCGATGCCTCCTGATAGCGTCGTGGGACGTTGGACGGAGGGACCGATTAAGTTGCTGGGAGTTTGGTTTGGACCAGACCTCCAAATAGAGAAGAACTGGGCCGAGGTATCGAGCAGGGTGACCCACATAGTCAAGACCTGGTCTTGGCGGTGGCTATCCCTGAAAGGGAGGGTGAAGGTAGCCAATGTGTTCATCGCATCGGTCATCACCTACCGCCTAACCGTCGTTCCTTGTCCCGATTCGTGGTTAATCAAGCTGGAAAGACAGCTCTTCCGCTTTTTGTGGAAGAGCTGGAGACCGTTTGTGTGACGCTCTATTTGCTGCCAACAACTGTTAAAGGGTGGACTTGGGATGCCTTGGCTGTTGATGCGCAAACATGCGCTGAGGTTGAGGCATCTTTCGCTCTACCTGGATGGTGAACGGGTGTTGTCTCCGCTGGTGAAACAAATGTTTCCCAAGTTCATTAGTTTCGGCGGATTGGAAACCTGGTTGAATCGAAGATCGAAGTTGGGTACATGGTACACGGAGTGTCGCAAGGCACTCCTGCTATTCCGTCGCTTTTACAATGCTTGCGGTGGGGGTTCCAGCGCATTCTTCTATAGAGGGCTTGTAGAGGCGAAATGTGATGACACCTAACCCTAACCCTAACCCTAACCCTAACCCTAGGTCTCGACGATAATCAGCTGGCCAGTCTATTCGGACGTACATTCGGGCCGAAGACCCTGGATAATTTTCAGAAGTCTCTGGCATAGCAATGTTACCGAGGGGCCTTACCTGTTCGGGACAAACTCGCAAGATATGGTGGCGCCGACCCTCCGACTTGTCCAAGATGCGGGCGGGACAGGGAAACCGTCCCGCATGCTATTGTACAATGTTCGCAGGTGTCGGAGGTGTGGGTATGTGCTGAACAACTGTTGTCAGGTACTAGAAGAGTACAGCTATCGACTGAATCAATTGTAAAAATTGACCCGCCGGATTTCCTCTAGAAAGAAGGTAAGATTTGTTTTCTCACTGTGGTAGCAATTGCGAGACAGGTTATTTGGAAAACGAGGATGAAAGGTATAAAGTCAGGCATTTTCATATCTAGCTCTGCACTGGTGAATTATTTCACCTTCCACCTCAAAAGAAAAGTAGAACTAGAGAGGAAACGCCTGACTGCGAAAATGTTTGAGAGTCGATGGAAGAGTGTAGCACGAAAGTTGCGAATGAATGTAACCGCATGAATGAGACGAAGGACTTATCTCAGTTATCAGTGGCGAGGCGGGGTCCGTACTAAACCCGCCTTATCACTCCATCCGTAATGTCTTCCGGTCTGTCGCATCATTCGATTTTATTCCGATTTCATTGTCCAAAATTTTTAAATGCATGTTTCTGTAAATTCATCCGTTTCATCTGACCCCAAATCAGATTGTATCGTCCCCTCTATGTCGCCCCTTGTGGGAAATAAAATAAAAATTAGAAATATATGCAGTGGATGGAACATTTAAATATTGGATGTAATTCATAGGATTTACCAATATTATATTATATATTTAATTATTGCGAAATAACGCAATAAATCTAACAAGATGGACTCCACTACAATAGTGTACTGTGATTCTCAAATATTCTGAAAAATATACCAACATCAAAAACTGTATATCATATAAAATATCTACAAACGAAAAATATGAATTCTCCAAATTATATGAGGGAATGGATTTACAAATTCTCAAAGGACAGTATTATTTTTAATATTTTTAATATTCTTAATATTTTTTAATATTTTGATTAATATCATCCTATAGCATATTTTATTATGTATACCATTCGTTTTCACATATATAATAATAACTTTATACATCTCTGAAGAGCGGAATTATTGCCAATATGCTTGTATATATTAGATTACATTATAAAGGCAATAATATCCGTGAAACGATCGAAAGATGCATTTTAGGCTTTCATACATTTTTATATACATTTATGTACGCATATATTTTTATATACATTTATATTTTTTATATACATTTATATATCTTTAATTTTAATTTAATTATAATTCAAAATGATTATTGTGTCATATAAAACATATGTTTCAGAAATTCGAATATTGATTTCCTGTGAATATTGTTAATAATATATATATATATATATATATATATATATATATATATATATATATTCTCAAAGTAATAGAGCACTTAATATAAGTTCAATAAAATATTCCTTTGGAATATTCTTTATAAATTTTATATATATATATATATATATATATATATATATATATATATATATATATATATATATATATATATATATATATGTGTGTGTGTGTGTGTGTGTGTGTGTGTGTAGACGACCGTGCGAACCAAAGGAGAAATGGTGACGAATGGAAACAGGCTCCTTTTAACGCGTCGCACGGTCGACACAAAATATATGATATGTTATAATACTATAACATAATAGAACGTGGAGATGCCAGTAAGGAAAAGTTAGAGAGTCAACCGGTAAAGATGTATAACAGTAAGGTTTATTAGAGCATTAAACTGTATGTCTGTGTGTGAGTGAATGCGACATAATAAAACACAATATAAGACAGGCCGTCATGTAAACAAAGAGTGTGTATACAAATATATGTATGTTAATGCAAGAGATACAGAGGATCGAAAAGAGTCTGTAATAAGGACGTCAAAAGTAAGTCCAGACACCAGGATGTGAAATACCAGTTCTCAGTTAAAGTACACAGTAGTTGAAAGTCTGTATATAAGAGGTTTAGGCGTTGAGGCAGAGCTAAGTCACTTGTCGTGCAGTTGAGGCTTCTATACCGGGCCGGGCAACTTGATACAGATGGTCTTTCGCAGGGGTCGAATTCTGGCTGTTAATTCGTGGTGAGGCAATTCACACAAACAGGGTTGAGAAGCTGCGGTTGCTTGTGTACGTGGAGAAATCATGTTGACGTTGGCGACGTTGGGGACGAAGGTTGTAGTAAACAGTGGAACGATGGTGCTGATGTCGTCGCTGGAAACTGGCTGGCTGTGTTACGTGGGGTCAACGACCAGATATTAGAAGATCTGAAGACGCGACAAAGTGGCGCGGATAAAGCAGGCTATTTATAATTACAAGGAGGCTCCAGAAGGCATCAGAAAAACACTCTCTCACGTGACCTTATTAGATGGCCACGATTGGTCGGTTTGCATCCTGGCGCGAACAGGACTAAAGACAATTGCCGCGCAAATAAGAGTCAGTCAGGTGATGGACAACCGCCGGGTCCAAGGCGGGAAAGAGTTGTTACCTGCTACGTTCGCATTTGTAAATAAATAACCGTGAGAGAGGTGGTTTCACTACATAGCGTCGCACCAGTCGATTTGTCAAAGACAAAGCAGACGAAACAGGAAATAATTATAGTGAAAAAAACTGAAAGAACAGTTGGTCCTATATCTGGCACTTAGTCACCATTTAAGTGAAGCTGTGTGAACAGAATCACGTCGGGTTGCGTGTTCGAATCACGTTGGGCTGCACGTTGGATTCACGTCGGGCTGCATGAACAGGATCACGTCTGGGTCACCAGTTTGTGGAGAACGACCGTGCGAACCAAAGGAGAAATGGTGACGAATGGAAACAGGCTCCTTTTAACGAGTCGCACGGTCGACACAAAATATATGATATATGTTATAATACTATAACATAATAGAACTAGTAAATGCTAGTAAGGTAAAGATAGAAGATGACTCAACCGATAAAGATTTATATATATATATGACGGGCTTCTTTCAGTTTCCGTCTACCAAATCCACTCACAAGGCTTTGCTCGGCCCGAGGCTATAGTAGAAGACACTTGCCCAAGGTGCCACGCAGTGAGACTGAACCCGGAACCATGTGGTTTGTAAGCAAGCTACTTACCACGCAGCCACTCCTACGCCTATCTCCAAAATATGTCGTGAAAAACGTCTGACCATAGGGAAATATTGATTTTAAATTTTGACATAAAGCCTGCTATTTTGAGGGAGGGAGTGAGTCTATTACGTCCACCCCAGGGGGTCCGCAAGGACAAGACAGGGGGTCCGTGGACAGCAAATACTTTTTATGGGTAATTTGATTTTATATATGTTTTTTAATCAAGATCGTTTAATTGACAATAAACCTATTTGTTAAATACTGTTAAATAAATAAATGTAAAAATATATGTTATTTTAAGCAAATATTTATGTATAAATTTCATAAGTGTTTATAAGGTAAAGCCTGAAATATAAAGGGGTCCGCAAGTCAAAAAGTTTGAAAACTCCTGCTCTAGGTCATTGCGAAATTCTTCTGAGTTTATTTCAGGGCCGAAAAAAAATAGTACCCTTGACGCCACGAACTGTGGTAAATATTTATTTCCAAATTCATTTGCAAGGCGTGTATTGGGCAGGCCTATATTGTTGACAGCGCGAATCAACCAGGAAGCTTCTATGCATCCAGTCGAACTGTTAGAAATAGCAGCCAAATTTCCCACTGTCTTAAGCAGTGGTGTAGCCAGACTGTGGGCCACCCGGGGCAGCCCTTCAGCTTGCCCCTCTCCCGGCAATATAGCCTATGCAGGCTTTTACAGTTGACCTAAAAGTACTGCCCACATAAAAGCGTTGCCCGGGTCGTACCACCCGTCGCTTCCCACTCGCTACGCTACTAGCCTCAAGACGAAGGACATATAGCATGGTATAGTCAAAGATACATTGTTTGAAGTGATACCCACACAAGTGTGCCCCCACCGACTTTGTTGCCCCACAACTTCCAGAAAAATGGATATTTTTTAATGAAATATTTGGCGGAGGTAAAGAATACGTACATCATCCGTTTTCGGTGAAACAAAAACCCTAACACTAATCCTAATCTTAAACTCTAACCCTAACCCTAAACACCGGGTGTACGTATTCTTTACTTTCGCCAAATGTTCTTCAAATACGCTTCAGATGGTGTAGATTCAGGTTATATTGGAATTTGTGGTGAAAAGACCATTACTGATGATGAGGTGAGGAGTTTCGGAAAATTCACACGAATCGGCTTTGTTTCTTCATAACTTTCATAAAAATAGGTAATTTTTTAATGAAATTTTCTACAGGTACAGGTGTTTCTGTGTGTTAAAAAGCTTGCTTCCCAACTACATTGTTCCGGGTTCAATCCCACTGCGTGGGCAAGTGTCTTCTACTATAGCTTCCGGCCAACCAAAGCCTTGTGAGTGGATTTGGTAGACGGAAACTAAAAGAATCCTGCCGTATGCATATATATATATATATATATATGTAGTGAAACTACCTACTGCCATTAGATACAAAACTGCTATCGCCATTCTTCTCATTTAAATATAAATAAATGCGAGCGTAGTAGAGAACACATTCCTTGTCATCACGTGACTGATCATTATTCGAATCGGCAACTTCTTCGAACCGTTCCCGCCAGAACGCAAACTGACCAATCACGGCCCCTAATGAGGTCACGTGATAGAGTATATTTCTACCATCTGGTGAGCCAATAGTTTGTTATAAATAGCTTTAACTCGGCGGCCAAATTTGTCTCGGTCCAGTTTCTCTTTGAGAACTGTTCCGTGTACCACACGACAGCAGCAGCAGTTCCAGCGACCACTTCAACAGCTTCGTCCAGCCAACGATGACCACCGCCGTCGCCACATCAGCAACAAGAGTCTACGACTACTATCCAGCATCATCATCATGACCAACACGATTCTACGATTACTACTACCGAGCATCAATCTCCACCAGCGTCAACACGACTTACTATGTACACCACACCAAACTACCGCGGCACATCTCTCTCTTCGATTCTGTTAGGTGACTCAGCTTCACCACGGTAAATAAACAGACAAGAGTTCTCAGCCAGCGACGAACATCTGTATAACAAGAATCACGGCCCGGCATCGATGCCACGACATCACAACTAGTGATCAGCTCTGCCAAACTCAGCCAACTCACTTCACATACAGATTCATATTATTGTGTACCCAAGAACTGGTATAATTGTTCACGTGTTATTGACTCTCTTTCTATCTGCTGTAAACACTCATGCACACATGTATCACTCACATACACACTTTTCTTTGTATGACGGCCTGTCTTTGATTATGTTATTATATGTCGCATTCACACTCTCACACAGACATACATCTTTAACGCTACAATAAATATCTCTGTTATTCATCTTATACGGTTGTGGTCTTTCATTGCTGGTCATCTATGTTATCGTCGCATAACATATCATCTATATCATCATCTGATACATATTATTGTATGTTCGACCGTGTGACACGTTTAAATAAAAGGAGTCCTCTGTTTTTCCATTCGTCACCATATCTCCTTTTATGAGTTCGCACGGTCGTCCCTTACATATATATATATATATATATATATATATATATATATATATATATATATATATATATATGTATGTATGTATGTATATATATATGTGTGTGTTTGTGTGTCTGTGTTTGTCCCTCCCCCACCACCATCGCTTGACAATGGATGTTGGTGTGCTTACGTCCCCGTAAGTTAGCGGTTCGGCAAAAAGACACCGATAGAATAAGTACAAGGCTTACAAAGAATAAGTCCTGGAGTCGATTTGTTCGACTAACGGCGGTGTTCCAGCATGGCCGCAGTGACTGAAACAAATAGAATATACAGGGTTGGCCAAAAGTCAGCCGACGGTAAATCAAAAACCCATTTAGTTCCGAGATTAAAACAAAAAATTTTGTATGACACTTCACTAATAGAAAAATGTTGATAAAAAGGTGATTTTAACTCACAGCATTCAATTATTAAACGTTCAATAATTAAAATTGAATATTAAGTATCTATTTTTTTTTTTTTTTACTGTCGGGTGACTCTTGGTCAACCCTGTATGTATATATATGTGTGTGTGTGTCATGTGTGCCCTCGCTTAACAAGCGGTGTTTGTGTGTTTACGTTTCCGTAACTTAACGATTCGGCAAAGGAGATCGAAAGAGAAAATGCCAGGCTTTAAAAAAAAAATGAGTACTGGGGTCGATTCGTTCGACAAAAATTCTCCAAGGCCGCAGGCTAATGGCTGAAACAAATAAAGGATAAAAGATAAATACCTTTCAGTGTATGCAGAAAACGAATATATCAGAATCTAATATGAAGAAGAAGAAACAAAAAATTGGGGTGCGCTCGTACACATAATGCTAATACGCAACACATACATCTACAAATTGAAAATAGAACTTTCGGAGAAAAATTGCGATATGACAATTATTTAATAGGAAAAAGAAAATTGGTATGTAAGCGTACGAATCTACCAATTTTCTTTTTTCCTATTAAATAATCGTAATCTATACAATTTGAAAGGAATTTGGAGAAAATTACATAAGGAATAGCCATTTTTCTGAAAGATATGAGAAAACAAGGATGACTCGTGTGAATTTTCCGAAACTTTTCACCCCACACTCGGAAAAACAAAAACTTTTCACCACAAATTCCGAAATAATTGGTATCTACACTATCCGAAGCGTATTTGTAGAAAATTTCATTAGAAATGTCAATTTTTCTGGAAGTTACGAGGAAACAAACTCGGGTGGATGGGTGGGTGGGTGTCACAATGATGTAGGCATTCCTATTTGAAAAGAAAAAAGACGTATTATTACGTTGGGAAATTTTTTGGTCATAGGTGTGCTCGGTAAGAGTTCACATGAGTCTAAACAATATTCGAAACTATTGTTTATAGAGGTACTGCTTCATAACTTTTATTGCTATTACTGTTGAACCGTGACCAATATTGATCGGGTAGCATCACATGTCGTTCACGGTTTAAGAAAACAAAAAGTAAATAGACCGAAGTAACGAAAATGAAATCCGTTTTAATTTCGTTTTACAATTTACAGTGAATTGACGAGAACAATACCACAGCTTCTAGTCGGTTCTTTTGGTACAACGCAGTAGTTGTGACGGATTATTGTATTGCACATTTGCAAGCCACAAAATTGCCTGCTCAGTGGTATTCGTTGCTTGGTATAGTACGCTGGAACGGTATATTTGAGCTAGTATTTCTGAAATATTTAAGATATCACTAGAAGGTACTACACAAGTAGGTACCCGTCGGTACGGCATAATGGAGTTCTGTTAATGAAATTAAGGGAGTCAATGCCTTCGCTTCCAAGCAATTTACTTTCATTTTATTTTTTATTCCTTAACTGCACGTTAACCTGATCAGGGGTGGCGCAATTGTAACCACCTTCATTATTATTACTCAACACCGGCCGGGAAATCCCATGATCATATATTCAGGGTCTGCAATATCCATTGTATCCTTCCCTTTTTAAAACAGTATGGTGTGTGTTTTTTCGAGGAAACATTTGGCTGCTATTTCTAGCAAACTAGGCAGCTACATACTGTATTTTAACGTATATAAGGACGCCCCTAATTTTGGGGGGCTTAAAATTTGAAAAAAAAAGGTTTTGTGAAGGATTATAATACTATCAATGTATAAGAAACTCCCATATTTTTTACCTAATTTTTAACAAAAAAAAGGGTTCCTTATAGATGTTAAAATACGGTAGCTCCTTGCTCCTTTCACGTTGGCTCGCTACTACTGTATTGTTAATGCCTACCTTCTCATTCTCGAGAGGGAAGTTAGAAGTATACATTGAGTTGATTATATTTGTAGGGATTCGGAGACAGTGAACATGTATAGAACATATAGAGAGCAGTTGCTGTTTAGCCCTAATTCAAACCTTAATCAAATAAACCTATCATCAAACATATTTCAGCTGTGACCGTTGTTTCTTCTTTTTAAAGTATAGTGTATCCAAAACCGCAGCAGCCAATGTAACCTAGGGTGTGATTTGAAGGCGATTTAGCAGCTATTTCTAGCGGTTTGAGCGAACACAAATAGGCTTATACTTCACTCGATATATCATTGTTGTTGAACCACAGGTTAACAGATTGTGCAGACCGATGATTAAAGGCGAATTGATAAGATGATACATAAGTTCTAGAACACGCCTGGGCAGAGGTTGAGTGTCTTGCATTAAAAATACCAGGTTCTTCGTTTCTTTTTGCTAACGAAAGCAAAGCAGGTAAGTAGGTAGGTCCCCTCTACAGTCTATAAAAGATTAGTGAAAATTAGGATCGACAGACGAGCAGTACTCCTTGAATCTGCTGACCAGTGACCAGCAAGCTGTATTATGCCGAGCAGCAAATATCGTAAGATTTAACTGACGAATCGTGCTGTCGGTCTGATAGTTTATATAAGATTATCTGTAGATTACAGTTATCTCTATGTACACCAGCTGCAAGAAACCTTTGTTACACTCCACTCCTTTCCTACATGTGCAAAGCCGCGCGTATATACACACTAACGCACTTATACACAAAGATGCACGCGCACACACGCACACCTCTTACGCTTTCTCTTCCACATGAACATATATAAATTACTGTGTTATTTCCGTCTGTACGAGTTAGGTAACTACTTGAATGGGCTCAGATGAACTTAGCCATTCCATAAATAGAGGACGATTTAAATGAAGGAGAGATAAAGTACTGAGGTCGGTATAGTTCATTAAAAACCTCGAAGAAGCGCCCAGTGTGACTCAAAGCAGTGAAAAGAAATAAAAGGATAGACTCTATTATTTAGACGGAAAGATAGATGGAAGAGAAGATATAGTGAGCGAGAAATATTTGCAAGCGCAGGACAGCCATGGAACAATGGTATTGTTTACAAAATACTAGGCTGTGCCAATACTTAATGTAATTAACAATTCAGTCGCTTAACTCGGACAACGTTATCTCTCACTCACACACACACTCTCTCTCTCTCACTCACTCTCTCTCTCTCTCTCTCTCTCTCTCTCTCTCACTCTCTCTCTCTCTCTCTATCTAATATACACACACACGCCTACAGAAGGTCGAAGGGAGGTCACTATCACCGACCATTTAAAAAAATTTTTTTTTTACATAAAATGGAATGAATGAAAACATCTATTCGCTTTTATATATTTTTTTAAAACCATAACCATTAAACAGCAGTCGTTAGATACAAGTTTCTAGAGAGTCAGCTAATGGTTCACTGCATTTCTGAAAGGGAAATTGATTATAGCTTGGTGCAGAGCAAACATCACTAGGAGCTTCGTTCGGAAATTACCGAATTTCGGGTTTTCTCGCCGGCCGGTGTTTACATCCTTGACCGTGCACATCAATAAAAGAAACACACACACACACACACACACACACACACACACACACACACATTCATCATACCAGCTTTTGGAGAATAAAGTAAATCTTTACTGAAGACCAGAGTTTAAAAAAATAATATACACACACACATCTATATATATATATATATATATATATATATATATATATATATATATATATATATAATATATATATATACATATACATATATATATATATATATATATATATATATATATATATATATATATATATATATATATATATATATATATATATATATACATGGTGGAGGTAAAGGGCATTGGACCACACCCCCTTTCGGTTATTTTATTTATTTTATTTTTTTCCTACAGAAACCCACTTTTTCGACACCGGAGATTCCGAATCTGCAAAAAACAAAATTCGGCATTTCAAAATTTTTATTATTTTTTATTTATTTATTTATTTATTTTGGTAATTCGTATTTAGAAAGTGGATCTTCGATTTGGCTGTTGTTTCTAGCTTGGACTTTCCGGTTAGGGGCGTAGTTAAAAACTGAAAATTTTGAAAACCCCCAGAACACGTTTTCAAAGAGTTTTCATTTTCCCCCCTTCTGGCAAAGAAAAAAGGGGTGGGCGAAATTAAGATTTTGAAAACGTGATTCGTTGTTAAGATGTTGTTTCTAGTATGTCGAGTTTTCTGTTTAGATACTTTTTACGTCTGCTATTTTAGTAGGAGGGGAGGGAGTGTTTATTATTATTATTATTATTATTATTATTATTCGCCAGATCCGACAAACATTCCCTTTCCAGATCAGATCAGCTCGGATTGTGCGAGCACTGATAGTGAGAAAGGGAAGTGGCACACTGTACCACCAACAAAAAAAAAAAAAACGAAGAAGAAAGACAAAAGAAACAATTGACAAAGAGGGGGGACGCGAAAAAGGTGAGCTTCCCAACATCATCGGCAACAACAACACACACTCACAACAAATAGCAACACCTTCTCCACCGCAAACACCAACACTCACACACACCACAAACGTAACAGCCATCAACACCAAAAATGAACACTTATTAAACTTTTTAAGAAACAGTACAAATGCAAACACCACAAATTTCATTATACCCCTACACAACGCACCACCAGCACACATACTCACACTAAAAATAACCCAAGAAAACTACAATAAAATAAAAGAAAAGTTTCCGAATGATGTTGGGTCGCTAGGGAGAAGTTTCTCCCAAAGCCTTTATCGGAATTTAGTGGAAACACCCACACGGAAACATAGGGGAGCCACCCCACCAGAAAACAGTAAGTAGAGTCTTTTCTCCTCTAATACATTCCTTTTTTAAAAAACATGGTAATTCTCAGAATCCGAAGCATAAATGTGAGAGGCCTCGAGTCGCCTTGGAAACAAGGTCACCTGTTGAACGACCTGAGGTCTTACAGTGTAGATGTAGCAGCCATTAGCGAAACCAGGCTCTCCAACCCGCAGGAACTCGCAGATCTTTTTGGCGGATACGAGATTTTCCTATTTCCGTGTCGGCCGGGAGCAGGCGGTGGAGGTACTGCGGTGCTATTTCGGAAAGGCCTAGACTTGAAAATAAGGGCAGTCTTCCTGGATCCGGAAGGTAAGTTGGTGGTCCTGGACGTCGATAGTAGTGACGGCGCTGCTTTCAGACTACTGGCTGCCTACGCTCCGACAGGAGCAGGGCAATCGGATTATTTCAAACGTCTGGAGGTTTTCCTAGGTACTTCTCGCACTTTAGTCCTAGACGAACGTATCGATAGGGTGGGTGCGGGAGCATCTAATAGGAAAGGAGGATGCAAGAGCCTCGCCAACCTGCTCAAACGCTTTCAGCTGTCCGACAGGTATCAACTAGACAACCTGAATGTGCCAATGTGGACTTGGACTAATCGCATCAGGTCGTCTAGATCGTACTTAGATAGAATTTTCTGTAGGCCAGCGGATAAGGATAGCATAGGGTGTCCACAATTCAACATAGTCGGCTACAAGGACCACAAATTCGTGATCTGTACGGTCGACTTAGATAGGCTCCATAGACAAGGCTCCGGTTACTGGAAGCTAAACGCGTCGATAACGGCGTGCAAAGCCTACAGCAACCGGATTAGTTTATTAGTTAAGAGGGCTTTAACCGGGGCAATCATCAATAACAACTGGTGGTTCGCCCTGAAGCGGGCAATTAGAGCAGAATCAATTAGGTTTAGTAAGGCTCTAGCTGTAGAAGGTAAGAAAACAGAGCGGGATTTAGTTAACAAACTAGACGAGGCTCTTAGGACAGGCATCGCAACCGACGTGTTAGCAGCGAAGTTGGCCCTCGACCAACATTTTGATGCCAAGCATGAAGGCTGCGTTGTCAGAGCTAAAGCACTTTCGGTAAGCGGGGAGGGGACTAAGGCCGCTCGATGGGCCCGCGTGGTTGAGGCGAAGCGTGGCAACAGAGCGATCATTCGGTTTTTGGTGAACCAGAACGACTGCGAGATTTCGGAACCGAAGCAGATGTGTGCAGCCTTTCAGCAGCACTTTGCTCAATTGTTCGGGACGCACGGTAGGACGGACGACGGAACAGACTTCGGTGTGTACCTAGACGGCCTGCCGCTACTCTCGACCAGCGAAGCCGAGTGCTGCGAAGGACCCATATCTGCCTGGGAAGTACAGGAAGCGATGAAAGGCTGCACGAGAGGTAGATCGCCGGGTTTGGATGGTCTGCCTTACGAACTTTATACGTCAATGCCAGACTTGTTTGCGGGCGTCTTGGCAAACGTCTACTGCAACTGGCAACAAAACGGGAGAATTCCTGCTTTTGTTTGTCGAGGAGTGGTGGCTTTGCTAAGAAAGGACCTAAGCAAGGGGGACATTATAGGGAACTTTAGGCCCATCACTCTGCTACAGAGTTGAAGATCTTGGCCAAGGTGCTAGCCAAGAGATTGGCGCTTGTCGTGGGCAAACTGATCAGCAAGGCGCAGACATGCGCCGTTCCAACCAGGTCTATCCACGACAACCTCCATCTCATGCGCTACATCATAGAGAGAGTGGGTAACGAAGCTGGCGCGGGTGGGGCTTTGATCAATTTAGATCAGTCTAAAGCCTTCGATAGGGTCGACCATCGATACCTGGCAGCTGTTCTCAAGGCAGCTGGCTTCGGTCCGGTCTTCCGCGGGTGGATAGCTGCTTTATACAGCGGCATCTGCTCGGTCATACGGGTGAACGGCCATCTATCGGAACTGTTCAACATCTCGCGTTCGGTTCGCCAAGGGTGTCCTCTCTCCTCCCTTCTATATGTATTGACTCTCGAACCATTACTGCGGAAGTTGGAGGCTTTGAGGGGCGTCCCGCGCGATCTGGGATGTGGAAGGAGCGTGTCTGCCTATGTCGACGACGTCACCGTGATGGTGTCGAGCCACAAGCATATTGACCTGATTGGCGAGACACTAAACGAGTATGAAGCGGTGACAGGTGCGAAAATTAACGCGGAAAAGTCAGTGAGCTTGCAACTAGGCACCTGGAGGGGCAAGTCCATGCCGTCCAACAGCGTCGTAGGGTGCTGGACAGACGGACCCGTTAAACTGCTCGGGATCTGGTTCGGTCCGGACCTCCAGTTGGAGAAAAACTGGGAAGAAGTGACGAACAGGGTGGCCAACCTCACCCAGAAATGGGCTGAGAGGAAGCTCTCCTTGAAAGGTCGAGCGGAGGTGGCGAATGCGTACATCGCATCCGTCATCTATTACCGTTTGACCGTCGTCCCTTGTCCCGACCGCTGGTTAACGAAGATAGTACGCTTGCTCTTCAACTTTTTGTGGAAGGGTCAGGTACCACTGGTCAGGCGCTCCATCTGCTGTCAACAGCCGCTGAACGGAGGCCTTGGCATGCCGTGGTTGCTGATGCGCAAACATGTGCTCAGGCTACGACATCTCAAGCGTTTCCTGGACGGTGAACAGGTGTGGTCGCCTTTCGTCTGACGCGATTTTCCGCAGCTCGTTTCTTTAACAGAGCTGCAATCCTGGATCAAACGTAGACCGAGAAAGGGCGCTTGGCACCTCGAGTGCCGCCAAGCTCTCACCGCCCTCAGTCAGGCGGGCAGTGCGATCGGTAGTAGCTCCACTTTAGCGTTCTATAGAGGGTTAGTGGGAGAAAAGTGCGACGACGTTCTCGGGGAAACTCTAGGCGTCGAGGATAATCAGCTAAACAGTCTGTTCAGGAGAACTTTCGGGCCGGGGCCCATGGATAATTTCCAAAGGTCCCTCGCCTGGCAGTGCTACCGAGGTGCGCTACCTGTTCGAGATAAACTCTACCGACTACTGCCCGAGGTGCGCTCAGGACGACGAATCCGTTCTGCACGCACTCGTCCAGTGCCCGAGCATTGCTGACCTGTGGGTCTATATCGAACAGCTACTGTCACGTGTAGGACGGATCCGGCTATCAGCTGAATCCATCGTGAGAATTGACCCGCCGACCTCCTTTAACCGGGAGGGCAAGGCAATTTTCCTATGCCTAGTGGCTGTAGCGAAAGAGGTGATATGGTGGACCCGTTTGAAAGGGCTAAAGACAGACACTTTCTTCTTTGGCCAAGGCCTCATCAACTTTTTCAAGTTCCACTTGAAGAGGATGATGAGAGTAGAGAGGGAAGTGCTGTCTCATAGCAAATTCGTTGAAAGATGGGTGACTGTTGGAAGAATGGCCAGTATAAACGGACCAATTCTGAGAATACACCTGTAGAAAAAAAAAAGAAAAAAAAAGGTAATGTAAAAGGAGAAAGGGCTCTATACCCCTTTCTTATTTTTTCTGACCAGGCTCCCGTGGTTTTATGGGTTTTTCCACGTGTAACCTTTCCTTTTTCGAAGCGCCTCCCCCTTTGGGAGTTCTACTTATTTATTTATCTATTTATTTATCTATTTATTTATTATATCTTTCTCCGTTTTCTTCCTCTGTTTAGACGAACTTTCCTACCTTTTCGGACAAAACCTGTTGTAACCTTCGTCCTGTCTTTGTCCTTATATGTTTTTAATTGATATTAGCCCTTGTGGCCAATAAAACGAATTAATTATTATTATTTTTTATTTATTTATTTTTTTTTAATTGAAATTTTACAAAATTTAATTCAGAATCATAATCTCCGTATTTTTCTACGTATTTCGCCAAAAAGTTTCTAAAAAAAGTGAAAAATTAGGTGGTGGTGGGAATTCAAGTTTTGAAATGCCGCTTTTTTTTTTTTTTTTTTTTTTTTGCAGATGAGGAATCTCCAGTCGAAAAGGTGTGTTTCTATAGAAAAAAACAAAAAAATAAATAAATAAATAAAATAACCGAAAGTGGGGTGCGGTCCATGTCCTTTACCTCCGCCTATATATATATATATATATATATATATATATATATATATATATATATATATATATATATATAATATATATATTTATTTATTCATTTATTTATGGGTTTCAGCCAAGTGGCTGTGGTCATGCTGGAGCACCACCGTGATTTTCCGTCTTTATGCTTTGCTCTCTTCATGTTCCTTGCATGGCTCTTCTCCTCCACCTGATATAGTCCAATCAAGAGTTTTGATGGCACATCTGGTGTATAAGAGAATTTGACATAGCTGCCCTAAACTGTGTCTCATTTCGAGCCATTGGTTTGTCTGGTATCGTGGAGAGGAAAGCGTCGAGTTTTGCCTTAAAGACCTCCGCATCCGTGTCTTGCAGGTCTCTCAAATGTTTTGGCAGGGCATTAAAGAGCTGAGGTCCTCTGAAACCGAGGCTGCTGCAGTATCTCGTTCTTATGTGAGATGCAGTGGACGGCACCTTTGGCACCATGCAGTGGTGACCCGTGCGGGCATTCCTGTAGTACTTGATGCCAAAGTTTGGCACCAGTCCTTCCAGTATTTTCCATATGTATATTATTACATATCTCTCCCGCCTGCGTTCCAGGGAGTAGAGACCTAGTGCCTTCAGTCGCTCCCTGTAGTTCATCTGTTGGACTGTGGCGATCTTTTTTGTATAGTGCCGCTGAATTGCCTCGAGTTCTGCTGTCCGTTTGACACTGTGTGGTGACCACAACTGAGAGCAATAGTCTAGGCGTCTCAGGACAAATGTCTTCCATAGAGTCAACATGACTTTTTGATCCCTTGTACGGAATGTCCTCAGTATCCACCCTGCCAGTTGTCTGCACTTTGCTGTCAACTTGACAATGTGCACGTGAAATGATGCATCACTACACATGTTGATGCCCAGGTCTCTTACTGTTTGTGGTTCTGGGATTGCAGTACTTCCAGGTCCTGTGTATGCCAGTTGGGAGGCACTTGTGGCCGTGTAGCGCAGTACTTGAAATTTTTTGCATTGAACTGCATATTATTTTGCTCTGCCCACTCGTATATTGCATTTAGGTCATTCTGCAGGCTTACAATATCATCAGGATTCTTTATTGCCTGAGATAGTTTTGTGTCATCAACGTAGCTAGTGACAGTGGCTCTCCGAGTGACCGTGGGCATGTCCAGAAGGGCCACTATGAACAGTAGTGGCCCCAGGACAGATCCTTGCGGAACACCGCTCAATATTTGCATTTCCCTAGATAGTTCTCCATTGGCTGCAACTGTCTGACTTCTACCATTCAGGAAGTCATGCAGCCATTCTCCTAATTTACCAGCAATGCCAAGGTTTCGCAGCTTGTGACATATCA